>NW_015165954.1:22495-27460 GCF_001447785.1 Gekko japonicus
ATCCAGCCACACCCACCTTTTGCTTCTTATTCTGTTTACCTTGTTTGTTGTCAAAACCCAGGGCTTTTTTATAGCAGGAACTCCTTTGCATGTTAGGCCACACACCCCTAATGTAGCCAGTCCTAATGAGTTTCTGCTGTTGGGTGTGGCCTATTATGCTAATGAGTTCCTGCTGGGTGTGGCCAACTCGGGAGCCAGCCGGAACTCCCTTCCTATGCGTTCCTGCCCCAAAATAGCCCTGTTTGTACGATGTCCTGTTTTGGCTCATACAAATTGACGATTATCTTTGAGTGCTTTTAAATTTTGTCATATAGATCTGAGGATTGTAAGGATAAAATTATATTCTTCCTACTGATATAACCTACACTTAGGCTGAGTTCAGACTGGCAGTTTGGCACGATATAGGCCCGATACAGGCACATTTCACAAATGGATTAAAGGGGCCGGTTCACACAAGCACAGCTGTCTGGCATTCCCCAGCCTTACTCAACCCGTCTTGTAACACTTCCCTCCCGAGTTAAAAAAATACCAGGTGAAAGTGGTAGCAAACACTGGAGAGCGCGTTGATCCCGCTTCCCAGACGTATACACGCTAAAAACTGCAAACAAGTCGCATTGCTGCGCCTGTGCGCATAGGCGCATGTCGCCGGAGTGAAAAAAAGCCATAGCCGCACCTCCAGCAGGGGCAGGCCAGCAGTGCGAATGTCCCCTTGCGCCTCCTCCCCGGTATGCTCCCGCATCAGTCAGTGCAGTGTGACCGGGAATACCCGGAACAACTTGGTTCGAGTCTTTTTTGCCATGACTCCCTCGCGCTTCAAACTGCCAGTCTGAACTCAGCCTTTGTATCTTTCTCAGCTCTCTACCACAGAGATTCTCATCTGTTTCAGAGTATCCAGGTCCCTTGTACTCCAATGTACTACTTCACTCTATTACCACTACCAGCTTCCCAGCCTTACAGTCCATTCCTCTTCTTATCCCTCCCCTTTCTTAGGCCAGATTCACAGGTGTCACTTAAGAGTAATTTACAGACTTTCTCCTACTGTTGGTGTGCACTGAACAGAGAAGAAGTTCTACATGTATGCATCAGGTTTCTGAATCAAATGATGGCCATGAAGGAAGGTTGATTCACAGCTGCATTTCAGCCTTTCAATGCAAGCATGATTTTTGTCTTAGCATCATCAAGTACAACAGGGTCATTAAACAACCACTAGGTGGCTTAGGGAGCTGCGGTGGCTCAAGTGGTTAAGACGCTGAACTGCAGGCTGTGGAAGGGCGGTAGTTCAGCAGTTCGAGACCTGAGTGTGCCGCATGACGGAGTGAGCTCCCGTCTCTAGTTCCAGCTCCTGCCAACCTAGCCGTTCGAAAGCAAGAAATTGCAAGTAGATAAATAGGTACCACTTTGGTGGGAAGGTAACAGCATTCCGTGCGCCTTGGTGTCTAGTCATGCTGGCCACATGACCACGGAAACGTCTTCGGACAGCGCTGGCTCTTCGGCTTTGAAACGGAGATGAGCACTGCAACCCTAGAGTTGGATTCGACTGGCTTTCGAGCAAGGGAAACCTTTACCTAGGTGGCTTAGAGAACAGCACTTGGCAAGGTGAGTGTGGCTCCTCTGTTACAGGTGTGCACTGAAGTGTCCTACCTTCAGAGCACTGCTCATGTTTCTTCTGTCCAGGGAGAAGGGCTCCTGAAAGGATTTATGGACTCAAAAGAGATGCTGTCGAAAGGCGTTTTGATTAAGCAACTGCTTTTTGCTACAATTTATTTATTTATTAAAGCATTATGATTACTTTGCAAACATACCTGGTTCAGTTGCCAGTGCAATATAGCTATTTCTAAAGAACAGGGTATATGGCACGTAGTACAGGTGTTTTCCATTGTAAGCTTGCAAGCAAGGCCATATTCATTTCGTAATATTTATACTGGGAAATCATGAGAGAAGAACCTTCAGCAATTTGTTTGAGAACCAGTTTGGTGTAGTGGTTAAGTGTGCGGACTCTAATCTGGGAGAACCCAGTTTGATTCCCCACTCCTCCACTTGCACTTGCTGATGTGACCTTGGGTCAGTCACAAGCTCTGGCACAGCTGTTCCTGAAAGAGCAGTTGTTCTCAGAGTTCTCTCAGCCCCACCCACCTCACAGGGTGTCTGTTGTGGGGAGGGGAAGGGAAAGGAGTTTGTAAGCTGCTCTGAGACTCCAAGTGAAGGGCGGGGTATAAATCGAAACTCTTCTTCTTCTTCTTCTTCTCAACCAGTGATCCTTGATGTGAGGGTAGAAAGTATGTGTACTAGGGCCTGCTGTGCAATCAGATATTTCCAAGCCAACAAAATGCCTGCTATTTCCAGCTGCAGGTCAGATTGGCAATAGCAGAAAGCGCTCCCTCTCACACAGTTCCTGAGTCTAATATTTTTATTCCCAATAATATTGGAACTAGCCAGGGAGGCAACAGGAAAGGCTAGGGAGGGGGAAATGCGCCCCCAGATGGTTTGCAGTACTTCTGTCCTTTGAATGGCCATTATTTTCTATTGGATGACCTGGCCTCGAGACTTGGGAGGCTCGGTCTGCTGCCCATAGAAGTAATGGCTCTTTAAGGTTTTAAAGAATAGATTCTTTTGAACTATGGTGCTGGAGAAGACTCTTGAGAGTCCCTTGGACTGCAAGGAGATCAAATCAGTCGATCCTAAAAGAAATCAACACTGACTGTTCCCTGGAAGGCCAGATACTGAAGCTGAAGCTCAAATACTTTGGCAGCCAAATGAGAAGGGAGCACTCACTGGAGAAGACCCTGATGCTGGGAAAGACGGAAAGTTAAAGAAGAAGGGGACGGCAAAGGATGAGATGGTTAGACAGTGTCTCCGAGGCAACGGACATGAAATTAAGCAAACTCCGGAGCACGACAGAAGACAGGAGGGCCTGGCGTGATGTGGTCCATGGGGTCGCGAAGAGTCGGACTCTACTGTGCAACTGAACAACAACAACAACATGTATGGCTGCGAGAGTTGGACTATAAGGAAGGCCAAGTGCCAAAGAATACATTCTTTTGAATTATGGTGCTGGAGAAGACTCTTGAGAGTCCCCATGACTGCAAGGAGATCCAATCAGTCAATCCTAAAAGAAATCAACCCTGACTGTTCCCTGGAAGGCCAGAGACTGAAGCTGAAGCTCAAATACTTTGGCCGCCAAATGAGAAGGGAGCACTCACTGGAGAAGACCCTGATGCTGGGAAAGATTGAAGGTCAAAGAAGACGGGGACGGCAAAGGATGAGAGGGTTAGACAGTGTCGCCGAGGCAATGGACTTGAAATTAAGCAAACTCCGGAGGACGATGGAGGACAGGAGGGCCTGGCGTGATGCGGTCCATGGGGTCGCAAAGAGTCACTCGACTGTGTGACTGAACAACAAACAAGGTTTGAAAGGGCAAAAGCACCGTGGACCATCTGGGGCCTGGGGTTCACTTTTCCCTCCTTCCCTTGTCATGCCACAGTAGTGGTTCTTCAAAATTTATCATTTTAAAAGGGCATGGTTGTTGGTTTCACTGAGGAGTACTTCTCCAGTGTTTATTCAAACAGCTTCCCAATATGATAACAATACTCCTGATATATTTTTGGAAGTTATAATTATGCCCTTCCTGACTTTCTGACACAGAATTGGCATGATAATTTGTGGTGTGCACCCACCCCTATGGTAAGAAAACCATACAATACTAAGGAAAAGTTATTAAAAAACCATTGCTATTTATCCACTTGTTAGAAACAAACTGGGCGATGCAGGAGATGTGTGCCTATAAGGGATTAGGAATCCGATCAGAGTAAGTGACTCTTTCTTTGTAGACCAGGGGTGTCAAACTCATGTGTTACAAGGGCCGGATCTGACATAAATGGGACTTTGTGGGGCCAGGACATGCATGTCATAAAATGTAATGCCAGGTAGGTAGCAGAGATATAAACTTTTTAAAAGATACAAGCACAATGAAAGAGATTATTTTTTAACTTAAAATACAAATATGCTTAAAACTCTTGAGATATTTCGTTTACTTAACAGTCTTTGATTTTTTCAAATCATAAATGTTATTGATTTTTTCAGATGTAACAATGCAAGATAAAGTCAGATAGAATACAATAAAAAGCATTTCAATCTATAACTTGGTATTTTAGGTATAATAACATTATTAAGATTATACATCAATTGGATGCAAAAAACCATCCATTCTAGGTGTAAAGGTAAAGGTTCCCTTGCTCAAAAGCCAGTCGAATCCGACTCTAGGGTTGCGGTGCTCATCTCCGTTTCCAAGCCAAAGACGTTTCCGTGGTCATGTGGCCGGCATGACTAAACACCAAGGCGCACGGAACGCTGTTACCTTCCCACCAAAGTGGTACCTATTTATCTACTTGCAATGTCTTGCTTTCGAACTGCTAGGTTGGCAGGAGCTGGGACTAGAGACGGGAGCTCACTCCGTCATGCGGCACACTCGGGTCTCGAACTGCTGAACGACTGACCTTCCACAGCCTGCAGTTCAGCGTCTTAACCACTTCAGCCACCGCAGCTCCATTCTAGGTAAGGATATGCGTTATATTATCTTTTTGATAAATTTAACAGTCTTTGATAACTGACACTTCCTAAACCCTCCCCCCCTTAAAAGATGCCTGCCTAAAATGGAAAGGTGGGGGGATAGTGGGATTTGGCAATGCAATTTTAAAAATAAAACATCAAGGAAAAAAATCACAAGGATCACAGCAGAAACTAAAATATAAACTAAAAATATAAAATGCTCTGACCCTAGGAACATAAAATGGCTGGGCATTGCAAGCTTCTCCCCACCTCCAAGGTCTACTCAGAGTGGCAGTGGCTCTCCAGTGTAATGTCCCCCTCTGGCTGTGGGTTCCCAGGTTAGAGGACTCACTCAGGCACCCATTCTCAGGTCCATTCATCAGAGACAAGTTGCAAAGAAAATATGGAATGGATTTCCCA
>NW_015165954.1:28275-49228 GCF_001447785.1 Gekko japonicus
GTCTTGGCATTGTAGTACCTGATGTTTTGCCAGCAGCTGTGACTGGCATCCTTAGAGGTAATCCTCAGAAAGATTAATTGTAGGCAGGTAATTTATATCTACTCAAGAAGGTGGGGTAGGGCTGAGTCATTATCTTGTAGGAGTTTCTTCTCACATTGACACAGAGAGTACTCCCTCTTTCTGTGTTATACCTCTGAGGATGCCAGTCACAGCTGCTGGCGAAACATCAGGTACTACAATGCCAAGATCTTTGGCCATACAGCCCGGAAAATCTACAACAACTAATGAACTCCAGCCATGAAAGCCTTCGACAACATATAGTCCCAGAGTAGTCTATCTGGGTGCAGAGACCGTAATGGAAAAATCCTTTCTATATTTTCTTTGTAACTTTGCAAGCCCAGAAGAGCTTCCTATCGAAGCAGGCAAAGATAAGATGGAAGGAACTTGGAATTTGGGCAGCCTCAAATGTCAAAAGGGTGAGGACAGGAGGGGGGAGAAAAGAGCCAGGGCCTGATTAAAGTCATGGGCAGGCCGCTTCTGGCCCGCGGGCCTTAAGTATGACACCTCTGCTGTAGACCATTTTCTTTTCAAAATCTCCCTTCCTTAGCTCTTTCCTCCCTGTCTTATCTCTGACCTGGAAGGGGAGAGGTGTGATTTTGTTTTTGTTTGGAAAAAGTGGATCACAGGAAACAACAGCCCTCCCCTCCTCTCCTCCTGTTCCAAACAAATTCAGACTTTCATCCTGGCTGATCTCAAGAGGAAGGGGGGAAAACATTAGGATACTGCTGATGCTTTTCATGTTCCTCATTTAATTTGCTCCACAGCAAGTATTAACTGTGCTGTGGAACACCTTGAATTTGTTTTCATTGTTTCAAGCGGTCCCATCTTCCCTAGGGTTGCCAAATTGTTTTCGGCCGGGAGCGGGGGGCTCCCGGCTGGCATCCGGGGAGTGTGCGCGCGCGTCACCCGGATGTGACGTCGCACTCTGGAGGTAGGCCACAGCCATTTGAGGGGAAAACTCCCCCGGGCCCGATTTTTGTCGCATGCAAGGAAGCCCCGCAAAGGCCCTCCCTGGCCCCAGGCAGGCAGGGGTGGGGAGAGGCAGGGAGGAAGCAACTTACCCTCCCTCTTCTCCTGCCTCCTCCTGGCTGAATGAGGTCCGGAAGCGGGGCGGCCGGAAGCAGGGGGCGGGGCTTCGTCATGTGCCCTGCCCCCCGTAACTCACCCGGGGGAACTGCGATCCCCCCCGATCCCCCCCAAAATGACCTCTGGTCTGAAGAAATAGAAGGCACATTTTACGAGAAATACCAGGTTTTTTTGGGGGGGGGGACTTTTTCACAGCAACTTCAAATCAAATAGTTTCTACTTTCTGATATTATAGCCGATAAGGTTAAGCACAATCCATCTGATCATAGAAAAACTTTAGTTGATGCTAAAGTGTTCAATGTTTTTAAAATTGTTAGCTTTACTGTGTTTTTAATGCATAAATAAATATCCTGGACACAGCTTAAATGGCCTCCTGACTTAAGGTGTGGTTCCAGTCAAGAGTACTTATTTATTTCTTTAACAGGAGGGTATTAGTCGTGGCCACACTGCCCTAGATACTCACAACTGATTGATTGCCTTTAATGGGAAGTGAATACAAATACCCCTTGAAAAAATGTTGCCATGCAATAATGATGTAACCGTAACCCAATAACCTACAGACTCTTATAAACTAGTCTAACAGGTCACCACCAAGCAGAAAGAGGGCAGCCAATGCAACCTACTCATAACGACATGTGTCAACATTGCTCAGACCTAGCAATGACCTCAATACATGAACCAATGTTCATGTGTTCTGCTTATATAATTTGTATGGCAACATTTAATAGCAACTGCTGCCTTGCTCGACTCCACTCTCCAGTGTTCCCTCTAAGCTGAGTTGGTGTGAGCTAGCTCACAGTTTTTTTAGTCTCTGGCTCACACATTTTTGCCTCAGCTCAGGAAGGAGAGCTCCAGAGCAAACTAATGTATGCAGTAGCCAAATTGCTGGCTCACAACTGTAATGCCAGGAGCTCACAAAGTAGAATTTTTGCTCACAAGACTCCACAGCTTAGAGGGAGCGTTGCGCACTCTCTATGCGTCAATGTCTCCTAATAGTGTCATAGTTCAGTAGCAACTAGATTGCTAGACCAAACAAAAGGCTGGGGTTATCATCACAGGCTCTACAGAACTCTTCTGTGTCCCACAGCAAGTATTACTTAACACCGAGAAGAAAAGGGCAGCCACAGATCATGTGGAATTCTCCAAGGGCGCCAGGGCCCACACAGGAGTACAGGAGCTGCTGGAAATGGATACAGGGCTGTGTCTATCTAACACGATAGAATCTAAATTAACCTAAAGCAATTCTAAGCTGCCCCCATCAGGGATAACCTTGATTTCACGTCAATATTTAAATCTATGTTTTGCTACAATTATATAAACAAGCCGAAACAGTGAACTACAAAGCAGTTGGGAGTAACATTCCCCAAACATTTTCAGATTCTCTTTTAACATGAACTCTATTGACATGTTACAGTGAACACACATCCATCCAGCATGTGTGTGCGTACATCTGTTATGGAGAAAGAGCCGACACACATTCACTTTACAAATAAAACGGGGGCTCAGTACTTGGATAAATGTGAGGTTTAAACTTAAATCATACATTCAACTATACATGCACTGAATGTAACATGAGAATTACTCAACTCCCACATAAAGAAAAATCAAGTGCATGCTGTGCACAGATTATAAGCAGTGTTCCCTCTAAGCTGAGTTAGTGTGAGCTAGCTCACAATTTTTTAGCCTCTGACTCACACATCTTTGTCTTAGCTCAGGAAGGAGGGCTCCAGAGCAAACTGATTTATGCAGTAGCCAAATCTCTTGCTCACAACTTTAATGCCAGCAGCTCACAAAGCAGAATTTTTGGTCACAAGACTCCACAGCTTAGAGGGAACATTGATTATAAGTATGTTCCATGTAACTTCTGAACAGCCCTCAGGATATTTTATTAATAATTTAAACACTTTGATGTCCCTTTGATGTCAGTGGGGGAGGTTTAATTCATGCTCAACCCTGTTAAAACACTTTGAAACTCTACTGATTTCACATCCACAGGACTGAGATCTACCTTTTCTGTGATTGTTTAAAAGATGACCATTACATGGTACGTGATCGTTTCACTGGATGAGAAAATATTAACAGATTTGCAATTCAAACTAGAACTAATAAAAACATCAATGATACAGCTGGACTACTGTAACTCATTCTACACAGAGTTTCCCTTGAGACTGACCCAGAAACTACAACTGGTCCAGAATGCAGCTGCAAGGGTTCTGATAGGAACGTCCTTTAGAGCACATATCCAATCAGTGTTCTACCTAGGCTTGCCAAGTCCCCCCCCCCCCGACTAATCTCAGGAGAGGGGTAGAAATCACTCAGAATTACAACTGATCTCCAACCACTCATTTCCTCCTGGGTAACAATTGTTGCCAATCTCCAGGTGAGGGCTGGAGTTCACTCAAAATTACAACTGCTCTTCAAGTAGCAGAGATCAGTTCCTCTGGAGAAAATGGTGGACTCTGTGTCATTATACCCTGCTGAGGTCGCCACAGCACATTGATGCTGAGTGCCCAAGGCCTTAGCACTCTCCCAGAGCCTCTTTCTAGAGCTCGTTGTATTTATTTCCACAACGGAGCTTATTCCTAGTCTTTAAATAAAGATGATTTGGCAGCGAGGTATATTAACCTATCTGGGTTTCTTCAGCCAGGAAATTGGGGGCCTTGGACCTTAAGGCCAGCATAGAGGACCAAGGCATCCATACTGAATACCTGGGCATCCTATAAATTGGTATTATGAGTCATTGGTTGTAAGCAAGTTTCTCTGTGCACTACAGTACAGCAGTAGCGTGGAGAAATGTTATAGCAAGGATCTCTATATTGATTTCCTCCTTCAAAATTTTGGTTTTGGAGGAAAGTAAAATAATTTCTAGTTGGTCCTTTGCAATCATGAGGGCTGGAGTGTTTTTTTCAAGACACAAAGGAACAAGTTTTTCACCTGTTTCTAGGAAATGCTTCAACTTAATTGAAAAATGAAACCACTCAAGTCACAGCACATTACCCTTTTCCAGAGCTAGATTTATGTACAAACTATGTAAACTAGGGGTCAGGACCTCAGATTATGACAGGCTTCAAAATTTTAAAAAATATTAAAATTATTAAATTACCACTTTTGGTAATGCTACAGAATGTCCTAAATTTTACATCATTTAGGGCCTTAATATCCTTTAATCTGGCCATGCCTGGCCACCAGCGAGAGCTCGGGGGCAGAGACATTGGAGACACACATAGCATCACACATGGTGTGATGTCATTTCTGGGTGGGGGGGAGCCAAGTACCATCACGTCTCTCTAGGAATCACTGGAAATCCTATGGCAAAACCATAGATCTTCTGGCAATTCCTAGAACTGCATGACACCACTTCCAGTTTCCCCCCAGCAGTGATGTCACGCCACATGTGAGCCAAGTAGGTTTTCAAAAATTTTCTCCCAGTGCTGCTCAGGAGGCCTGACAACCCTAGGATCCGCCCTTCTCAGCGCACAGTTCTGTGCTTTGTTAGTTGTCCACAGAGCAGAGGTCATTTTGGGGGGGGAACGCGGGGGAACGCAGTTCCCCCGGGTGAGGTGAAGGGGGCGAGGCACATGATGAAGCCCCGCCCCCTGCTTCTGGCCGCCCCGCTTCCAGCCCTCATTCAGCCAGTAGGAGGCCTCTCCCCACCCCTGCCTGTCTGGGACCAGGGAGGGCCTTGGCGGGGCTTCCTCGCACTCCCGCTGGCCTTGCAAGTCCCTCCCCGCCTCTCCCCACCCCTGCCTGCCTGGGACCAGGGAGGGCCTTGGCGGGGCTTCCTCGCACTCCCGCTGGCCTTGCAGGTCCACCGCCGGGCCCCTGATGTCAGGGGGAGTGGCATATGCTACTGAGTTATGCTAATGAGCTCATGCACCTCTTTTTCTATGAAAAGAATGACCCCTGCCACAGAGGAATTAAATTTTATGTGCTTGAAAACTGAAGGAAACACAGTATTGTACCGATTAATTCATAGGCCCCGACTGGGGTAATAATTTCCTTTGCATAACTATGCAGGCCGTAATCCCCCCCCCCAGCAATAATACCATGACAGGGGAAGCTACATTCTCCCAAACTAATTTTCATGGTCTCAATACTCACACCATACTTTTCAGGTACAAACCCAAGGCTTGAGTTCACAATAGACTCCTTGGCCTACCCCATCTCAGGAGGTTGCCTTAACTATTGGGAAAGGGACAGAAATACAAGGACGAACTCTCATTCAACTTTTAAATTTATATTGTATCCAGGGCTGTTTTTGGGCAGGAACGCACAGGAACGGAGTTCCGGCTGGCTTCAGAGTTGGCCACGCCCACTACAGCCAAAATTTCTGCACATGTGTGGCTACAGAGGGAAGGCCTGGAGAGTGACCCCCCTGGCGACTCCGAGACAGGTGGGCCGGGGGGGCTGGAAGTACTGGGGAGGCTTGCCCGGGTGCCCCGAAGCCGTGCGGCACCCAGGCAAACCAAGGGAAGGCATGGGGGTGTGGTCTAACATGCTAATGAGCAGTGCTGTCAGGAGTGTGGCCTAATATGCTAATGAGTTTCTGGTGTTGGGTGTGGCCTATTATGCTAATGCGTTTCTGCTGGGCTTTTTGTACAAAAAAAGCCCTGATTGTATCTATTTCCAATTGTGGGTAAAGGAACAGCATTATCTCTTTAAAATCCCCCCTCTGCCTCTGCCACTTACCACACATAGTATACATATATCAATGCAAATACACTCACTTTGCCTCTTCATTTCTGAGCTTCAGCTTAACGTCGTAAACAATACCCATAGATGTTTGAATACTCTTATTTTAGCAAGTTGGCAAGAATTTGCTTATTTGCTTTCACGAGGCTGAATTACAGGTGAAGGGAAGAAAAGAGGAGGTTGGAAACGGGTGTAATTGGAGCACATAGCAAATAGCTCCAGTGGCTGGGATAAGTCAAACTGGAACAAAAGAAAAAGCAACATTGTACCTGTAAACCTATAATTGGAGGGTTGTGAAATATAATATAAAACTATATGAGCTTCGTGCCCTTATCACAAACATACTCCTGTTTCTCCCTTACTTCCTAGCCCCTCTTGTTTAGAATGCTTTGCTCCCTGTCTCCCTTTAGGGCTCACCAGGGGTCATTTCGTAGAAAAAGAGGTGCAGGAGCTCATTAGCATAACTCATTAGCATAACTCATTTGCATATGCCACACCCCTGCCATCACCGGTAGTGTTTCAGAAGGCAACACCCACCACACAGGCTCCGCTGGACTGTTTTGGATTGCTAGCTATTTGGGGGGGGAGATGTGCAGATCTGTCCTCACAGAGGAGGGAGAGCTTGAACCTGAATAAAACTTGGTCTTAAAGGTGCCACTGGACTGTTTTGGACCGGGGGGCCGGGGGGGCTCTGCAACTTACCTGGCTGCTTCTTGCTCTGACTGAGGGAGCAGGGGGTGGGGCTTGTTGCATGTGCCCGCCCCCTGGGCTCTTTACTGTCGGAGCTCCTCTCCTGTGCGCTCCTGCAGGAAATGACCCCCCGGCTCACCTTCATCAGTACATCCCTTCTTTCTCATTTCTCTTTCTTATCCTTCAGGGGCCCTCCCCTTGGGATTCTCATCTCTTAGCTTCCTTATCTTCTGAGTCCTCTACCTACTCCTCCTCAGCTCTTTACTCCCTGCTTGTCCCCCTCTTCCTGCCACACAGGAAACACAGTTGTTGTTGCCTGAGGGAAGTCAACAACTTGTTTAGAGAGGTTCGGCCTACTGCCACTCAGCTCAGCCCTTACCTATCCTGGCTTGTGTGTCTAGCTGGGTCACAGAATTTATCCTTTGAAGGAGGGGGCTGTTCTGACCACCTTGACGAAGGCAGTTATGCACCCTCTGCTGAAGAAGTCCTCATGGAACTCTAAAAATCTTAACTCCTCCTGAAAGGTCACTAATATCACCTTTGGTGGCAAGGTATGCAAGCAGGATGCACAGGATTTGTGGAGTGGGCTCTTCGACTCATTTACATTTCTATGCCGTTTCTCTGCAAAGTCATTACAAAAACTGGTGTGTGTATGTTTGTGCGTGGCCTCACTTTTTCTCAATAGAAGATTATTTGAAAGTTTTCCTACAGAGAGATACAATGTTTTGTCAACACTAAAAATCCATGTGTATGTATGTATGTCCGTATGTGTGTCTGTTTCCTGGGAACTTGACATGGATTTACTGTAACATTTCAACACTTTCTACCTGTATAGCTCCACTAGAATTATTCCAAAAGCAGTCTTATGGAAGCAAACATGTTGTACCTGACATTGGGGTTGTCCTAGAGTAGAAATAGATCAGTACCAAATATGATGTCACAGAATTTTTCTTCATAAACTATATGAAAAACATCCCAGACAAGAATGCCCTTCTCAAATTTGCTGCCTTTTCCCTGTTTATTTTATGTAATAGATATTTGTATTTTCAACCATAATCCAGGGATTGGGAGAATTTTGCATTGGGAGAATTTTGCATGACCAAGTTTTCTCCTTTTTGTTCTAGGTAACGGTTTGTCCTAGGAAACAAGCATCGTTTTCTAAACAATCCTGAATTTAAAAAGCAGCCTTCTGTGCAGCATGCTGTATTAAAAATCTGAGAAATCCCTATTTTGCGGTCAGAAATGTATGCACGCACAGAGGACATTGCACAGGCTCTATGGTTTAATATGAAAAGCTTTCCCTCAAACATGCTTATTGGTTTAGTTTGAATCTCCTTATCATAATGGAGAAGAGTGAGTAATGTGCCCAAGGACTGACACCTTGGAAAATGTTTACCACACGTATCATCCTTCCTCCTAGAAACTCAAGGTGTAATGCATAGGGTTATTCTTTATGATAGACAGCTTTGCCAGCCCAGAGATAGATCACCCGGTTTGGTTCATTGTTTATCATGCCTTTGAATTCAAAACTCCCAGATTCACATCCACCATCTATCTACTAATACCACACTGGCACTTTTGGAAACCCCAACCTTAAAGAAGAAGAAGAACAATTCTAAATTAATTATTAACATTCTATTGCAATAATGCCTGGCTTTACTTTTATAAAACCTTTTAAATAAGGCTTCATGTTTCTGGATAGTTTATGAAGAACTAGGGTGATGTTTGTTGTTGTTAAAATACTTCTATATACATTTTACAGGGCTGTGTATTAAATTTCACACGCAGGTCCAAAGAGGAAGTACGTATGCAGATACCTCTTTTGCATGAAGCAGAATGGATGTGTGCTTATAATGACAATCTTTGACAAAGTACCTTCATCTGTTTTGTTTTTAAAATTGGGCAAAGCCACTGACATTTGAGTCGTTTTGCACACCACTCTTGAGATGAAAGCTAATGTCTTTTGGATACATGGTAATTTATCTTTTGACAGAGAAGAGAAGGCTTTGTGAAGTACTGGTGAACTTGTGATGTTCCGAGTTGCCACATGCCTTAGTACAGTGGTGGCGAACCTATGGCACGGGTGCCAGAGGTGGCACTCAGAGCCCTCTCTGATGGCACGCGTGCCATTGCCCAAGCCAGGCCCAGACCATCATTAAAGTGTCGAATTCTCTGCTTTTTTCTAAAGTAAAACCTCAGTATTCAGGTTAAATTGCTGTGTTGGCACTTTGCGATAAGTAAGTGGGTTTTGAGTCGCAGTTTGGGCACTCGGTCTCTAAAAGGTTCACCATCACTGCCTTAGTACAAGTCACTTTGTCAAAGGGGTTGACAGCCTAGAAATAAAGAGGTAGATCCAAACTACTGCCAGTGGTATGAAGCACACTGAGCAACCCCCAAATTCTGTTCCTAGAGCAGGTCAAGGGGCCCTCAGGAATGTGTGGGAGGCAAAGGAAGGGTCCGGAGTGGGAAGAGGAAATTGGCAGAAATCACTGCCTTTGGCCGAGGTGAAGTGCCATTCTAGCCGTGTATCTGGTATTATGCCAGTGAAATGGCACCTTCAGATCAAACCCAAAATTAATAAACTTATTGTCTTAGGCCCGCTATTGCCTCTTTATGCTGCAATGAGAATTTTTTTTTTTTTTAGGGTGAACAGAGCCATATAAAAAGAATGCTGAGTAAATATTCAGCTATTGAGTGAGCTGATCTCCTGGCCAACACATAATACATTCAGAAAATACTCCACATAGAAAAATAGGCTCTTTATTGTAGAAAACAATTAACATATTCTGCAATTTTGCCAGTCTCCCCCCCCCCTTCTTTTATTGATAGGTGAATAAGGATCTGGATGGTGGTAAATGTTACTGGGGGAAACAATTCTGATCTTCATATTCCTTTCTTAGGTAAAGTGAACTGTTCTTTGAGAATAATAAGACAATAGGATAGCTGCCTTTTCCCTCAAGTTCAGTATCTCAATAGTTGCAAAATGGGTTGTACCATTGCTGCATTCATTGGTACTCTATGGGTGCGTTCAGACGGGGCATTTACAATGGTATAGGTGCCGGTTGGAATCGGTGTACTTACACGGCGAACATCTGCCTTCCGTCCCTAACCGTTGTAAAGAGCTTTACACCGTTGTACTCTGCCACTAGGTCCCCAAGTGGTGGTATCCTGAGTGCAACAGTTGTAATCACTTTACCCCCTGTCTGATCGCTCTCCACCGTTGCAAAGCCACTTCCGTTCGGAAGCCTGAGGCTTCCGATTTTCGCCAGCCATTTTTTTTAAAGGTCGGCGATATGCGCTTGGGCAAAGCTTCGCCCTGGCATTTGTTTAAAAAAAAGAAAAGAAAAGGGCCTTAGTTTAGCGTTTCAGAGGCGTCCGGGACCTCAGGGAGGCTACTTTGTTCTTTAAACTTTAAAGGTAAGTCCTTACCTTTAAAGTTTAAATGTAAGACAGGGTTTTTTGTGCATGCGCGAAGATTGCCATTCTATGGATGGCTGCCTATGCGCATGCTCAAACTGAGTTTAAAAACAAAAACCGCCGATGCCTGCTGTGTGTGGACGGGCATACAGCGATGAGATCCGCAGACAGGAGGTGAGTGCGATCGCGTTTCAGCTGGCATACTGCACCGGTTCCAACCAGTACAGTTTATGCCGGCTGAAACGGCGCGTCTGAACGCACCCTATATGTCCTGAGATAAACCATACTATAATGAAATATTCCAAACAAACGCCTAGTCCAATTTTTTTTTACTAGAAAACATCAGAGGAAAGAGAATCTACAATTCCCCACTCTGAAACTGAGTTTTCAGGCCATAAGAGGCGTTCTTTCCAACCCCCATGGTTCTCTGTTGACAGATATGAATGACAGCTTTGGTGTCTGCCATTGTTTTCCACTCTATTCTAAACACTTACCATTGTTACTAAAGTTTTACCAAGATCAAAACAAAAAAAGTAAAACAAATCTGGACATAGTATAGTAATACAGGCATAAAATAACTTTGTTCTTTGGATAGTTACCTCTAGTTATCTATAACAAATGATTATCAGTTTTTATCCAGTAAGAAGTGTGATACATACAGTTTAAATGAAGCATACTAGGCATGTAATAGATGCCCAAAACAGAGACATCAACAATCACACATTCATCTAGTAAATTTATGAAATGGCAGTGTCCACCAGTGTTCCCTCTAAGCTGAGTTAGTGTGAGCTAGCTCACAGTTTTTTAGCCTCCAGCTCACACATTTTTGCCTTTGCTCAGGAAGGATGGGGCTTCAGAGCAAACTAATTTATGCAGTAGCCAAATAGCTCGCTCACAACTTTAATGCCAGTAGCTCACAAGTAGAACTTTTGCTCACAAGACTCCACAGCTTAGAGGGAACATTGGTGTCTACTGATCTAGTTTATCATTTTTGGACATCCACCCGATATGCACAGGAGTGTCATTTCCTTGAGACAGCTGACAGTCTCCAGTTTTGGAAATTCACTGAAACATAGATGTAATCTCTTTGAACTGCAGAAATATTTTGGCATTTATGGTAACCTGTATAAGTAAAATGTTTAATATTCTTACCTGCTGACTATCCTCTGCAGTTGACATGACTGTGTCCTTGGAGTGCTGAAGCTACATTAGTTCATCAGTACATTATTCCCCCCCCTTATGTTGAAGGTAGTTCTTTCTGCTCTATCCAAAACAGCCTACAAACTGAATCTACAAAAAATGACAACCAACACTAGCACCTGCTGGAAACTAATCGCTATCTTTAGGGTGTAAGTTGAAACCCCCGTCAAACAAATTTATATACAAATAGCAGGCAAATATTCTGTTATGGAGCTTATACCAGTTATGGAGCAAATGACTATCAGAACCTGACGGATCGAAAATTCAGAAACATTTACAATGGGCTAAATGCAAAATCACAGAGGAGGCATCAAAATCTGAAGACACAATCCCCCCCCTTAAAAAAACCCCCAAATGCCTTGCTGTGTGGCATTCTGAAAACAGGTGCACTATTTACTTTCTATAAAGAGAAAATTCTCATAATCAGTAGGTAGGCGACATTTAACACTGAATTGCTTTTTTGAGAAACCAGAACATTGCTTCCTGGAGGAACTCTTAGCCAGTACCAGTAGTAATTCATTTATTTAAAACATTTTATGCCACCTTTCCACACAATCAAGATTCCCAACTCTGGGGTGAGAATGTTACTACATACCTCATGCAGATTGCTAAAATGGTAACTATCCACTCCTATTTAAATGTATAGCTTTTCTTTTTTTTATTTTTTTTTCATAACAGGTTGAGCCATACTATTGCCTATAACAAAGATACATCAACATGAAAGTACAACTTAATAATAATCACAAGCTGAGTCAATAAGTACTGCAAGTCGTATCACTTCAACAGCAAGCCCTTCTATAGTATATAAGGGTATTGGTTCACAGAGTTAAAGGGGTAAGGATAACGGACATCAACTCTTCTCAACAAACTTTTATAATAATGTTTCATAACGTTAGCCATTTATGATAATGTAGGTTTGCAGGTAGGATATCATGCATAGTGAGATATGAGAATATTGGGAACCAGATTGACTCAAATTTGGAATTGGATGCCTGAGATATTTGTGCCCTATGTATTTTATCTGTGATTTTTGCCATCACAAATTGTTCCCACACTTTTTCATGCCAAACAGTTAGTCTTGGCGGCCAAGAAGATTTCCAACATGACGCTATAGCCTTTCTTTTGATATAGCCGCCCTCAAGAAACCTCAGATACATTTTCATATGTAAGTAAATCTGTCTGAAATGATCAACAGAAAAACAAACAGAGCGACCAATAAAACCAAATAGTCCTTAGCTATAAAAACCTGTATAAATAAGAAAGCCTTTGGACTGTCTACATGATTGTTCATATTGGCTGGGCTCAGGCACAACCTTTGTTGTCTGGGAATCAGGGTTAAGCATTAATACAGAATATACAATTCACACCTGATGTGTATCTGTGCCATAAATGTGATATGAATTTCAGCTATGTCAAGAAAAAACAAACAAAAAGGAATTATGGAACCTTAAAGAATAATAGGTTTATTGAAAAATAAGCTTTCATGGGCTATAGCCCACTTAATCAGATGCATAACCTTGACTCTCAGTCTGATGAACTCTACTGTATCCAATGAAAGCTTATGTTTCAATCAGTCTGTTAGCCTTGAAGGCATCATAAGACTTAAAAAAAATTGCTGCAAAAAACAGCACCAGTATCTGCTTAAAAGCTGCAAACAGTCAACTATTTAATTGATTATTACATTTTTAACATTATCTGGATTTTCTGCTGGAGGCGGGCACGAAGTGCCTAGCGCCGTCTCTTAGAAATTTTAATCAAAATAGATAACACACATGGAAGAATAGATTCTTTTGAACTATGGTGCTGGAGAAGACTCTTGAGAGTCCCTTGGACTGCAAGAAGATCAAATCAGTCAATCCTAAAAGAAATCAACCCTAATTTCTGGAAGGCCAGATTATGAAACTGAAGCTCAAATACTTTGGCCACCAAATGAGAAGGGAGCACTCCCTGGAGAAGACCCTGATGCTGGGAAAGATTGAAGGTCAAAGAAGACGGGGACGGCAAAGGATGAGATGGTTAGACAGTGTCATAGATGCAACAAACATGAAGTTGAGCAAACTTCAGAGGATGGCGGAAGACAGGAAGGCCTGGCGTGATCTGGTGTGACTGAACAACAACAACAACACATGGAATACACAAAATAGATACACATGGAAGATGTGTAAAGGGAAGGCAACACAAGAAAAACTATAAATTCAAAACACACTCACAAACTCAAAAGTATACATAGCAATTCTGGCTTTTTACTACAGTCTCCTCTTGAGGAAGAGGAGTAAGATGGAGATTGTCAGTGTCATGATGTAAAAACATGCCAGCATAACGTGTGAGTTACTCCCACAGGTGACGCACCACTTACCTCACCCATCCCCATTCCATCATGATACTCTTCTTGGCATTAAGAGTTACATAAGATGAGCCTGTGTCAAAGGAAGTTTCTCTCAGAGATAAGAAAGTGCTACAGTTTGGCTTCTGAGGCAATACGATTAACTTCTTCTTGATCCTGTCCTGTGTAAACAGGTAACAATTTTTAAAATTTGTAAACAGGTAACAATTTTTAAAATTTGTAAACAGGTAACAATTTTTAAAATTTGTAAACAGGTAACAATTTTTTAAAATTTGTTTTTTTCCCTCTAATGTCCATGAATTAGGATATGTACTTATGCATTATTTACATCTTAATTGTAATAATTATATGAACATATAAGGTAAGAATCAGACGAGCATGTGTGAAGGACTAGGTGTGCCGCTATGCCCTCTTCCTTACAAAATGATTTCTATTTACATCTTAATTGTAATAATATATGAACATATAAGGCAAGAATCAGACAAGCATGTGTGAAGGACTAGGTGTGCTGCTATGCCCTCTTCCTTACAAAATGATTTCCCCTGAAGGCACAGTAAGCTAAAGGTGGGAGTACACATTACCAACCCCCCCCCCCAACTGAATGGCTTGTAAAAACTAGTCAAGTTTCATCATGCCAATTTATAACGTAGTTCAATTCAGCTGGTGTCCTGTCATCATTATATTGTGCATTGCCCTGCCAGCGACACCCAGTGCTGTGAAACAGGGCCAGGAGAACATTGTAATGATGTAAGGCATGAGGTGAGTCAAGCATTAAGGAGGGAGCAGGCAATGTGCTTTGGCGCTACATCCAAACAAAGTCATTATACCGCTTCATAATAAAGAGCAGTCTCAGTAGTGTTATGTAGCGCACAGAAACAAGCAAGCGGATAGACCAGACTCAAAGTACCATCAGCCGACTCCCCAAAAATCCAGGAACTGCCCTTTCTCAGTTTGGTGTAGTGGTTAAGTGCGCGGACTCTAATCAGGGAGAACAGGTTTGATTCTCCACTCCTCCACTTGCACCTGCTGGATGACCTTGGGCAAGCAATAGTTCTGGCACAGCTGTTCTTGAAAAAGAGCAGTTTCTGTCAGATCTCTCTCAGCCCCACCTACCTCACAGGGTGTCTGTTGTGGGGAGGGGAAGGGAAAGGAGTTTGTAAGCTGCTCTGAGACTCCTTTGGGTAGTGAAGGGTGGGGTATAAATCCAACCTCCGCCTCCTCCTCCTCCTCCTCCTCCTCCTCCACCTCTTCTTTTTCTTCTTCTTCTTTTCTTCTTCTATACACAGTCTCCAAGCTTCAGCTTGACAGGAAAGATTCTCTCCCCTCCCTCTTCAGAGAATACTAGTGCTAGGGATGACAGATTCCAGGCGGGACTTGGGGATCCCCCAGAATTGTAGCTCATCTCTAGACTACAGAGATCAGTTCTCTTGGAGCAAATGAATGCTTTGGAGGATGGACTTAGGGTTGCCAGATCTTACCTGGCTGCTGGCAGGGGGCTCCAGTCCAGATCCCTGTGCACACGCCACAATGACATCACCCGGAAGTGATGTCATTGTGATGGGTACATTGTGTAGGGGACGCTCTAGCATTTCACCAAAAACTCTATGGTCACTATAGCATTTTTTACCCAATGCTAGAGCTTCTCCTGCATGGGATCTCCGGAAGATCTGATCACACTGGGCATGTAGAGTATGACAGTGCTCTTTGGCTGCCGGTGGATTGGGGGCCATGAAAGTGGGGGAAAACCTGTCCTCCTGAGGTTCCAGCCCCATATCTTCAGGAGTTTCCCAATTTGGAACTGGCAACCCACCCTGCCATTGGCCAGGAAGGACCTCACAGCCCTAAGCAGTGCCCTCTATGCCAGGTGTTTAAAACATGCATCTGCCCACCTTTATGACCAGATATATTATAGAATATATAAAGGAGGGAGGTTCGTAAAGGTTCCCTTGCTCGAAAGCCAGTCAAATCCGACTCTAGGGTTGCGGTGCTCATCTCCGTTTCCAAGCCAAAGAGCCAGCGCTGTCTGAAGACATTTCCATGGTCATGTGGTCGGCATGACTAAACACCAAGGCGCACGGAACGCTGTTACCTTCCCACTGAAGTGTTACCTATTTATCTACTTGTGATTTCTTGTTTTCGAACTGCTAGGTTGGCAGGAGCTGGAACTAGAGACGGGAGCTCACTCCGTCATGCGGCACACTCGGGTCTCGAACGGCTGAACTACCGACCTTCCACAGCCTGCAGTTCAGCGTCTTAACCACTTGAGCCACTGCAGCTCCCGCCCACAGGATAGTAGGCTTTAAAATAATCATTCCCCCTCCCCAAACTTTATAAATGATCTTGGGGGCACATCTGCTCTAGAATAAATCAAAATGTGGTCTGCCTTTATCAATTCCTTCCCTTTATAAATGTACTTCAGTTCAGTTCAAAACCTTTATTGGCATAGATCAGAATCATACACAATCGCCGTTCAGTTCATGGGTTTAACACACATCTTCCTCGTTATAAGGCAGTTACAAACTTAGCAACCGCTTCAATAACCACCATGTTTTCTGAAGCCAGTAAACAATACAGCATTCTGTCATCGGGTTGGTTGACATCATTCTTAAGAATATCTTCTAAATAGGCTGCCCGAATTGTCCTCATACAAACGACAATCGAGAAATACATGTTTGATTGTTTCAATCTCCTCTGAACCACAATCACAGAACCTTACAGCGTAGGGGATTTTCTTAAATCTTCCTGCTAAAACCGCAGAGGGGAGCACATTAAAACGAGCCAGCAACAAGCCAGCATAAATGCTTTACGCAGCTGTGGGGAAGTCAGATACGATAAGTATTGTGCTGGGGCGTTGATCGGAAAACGTGCCAATCTTAAAGGAGGAGGAGGAGGAGGAGAGGAGATTGGATTTATACCCCATCCTTCACTTGGAGTCTCAGAGCGGTTTACAAACTCCTCTCCCTTCCCCTCCCCACAACAGACACCCTGTGAGGTGGGTGGGGCTGAGAGAGCTCTGACACAAACTGCTCTTTTTCAAGGACAGCTGTGCCAGAGCTTGTGACTGACCCAAGGTCACATCAGCAGGTGCAAGTGGAGGAGTGGGGAATCAAACCTGGTTCTCCCAGATTAGAGTCCGTGCACTTAACCACCACACCAAACTAGAGAACATCTACCAGAAGCCAAAGCTCTGACCTCTTGCGTTTATAAATGTACTTGTAAACTGACTGTGATTATGACCGGTGGAGCAGAGAGAAAGCCCATCACAAGCCTTGGGAGGCACGAGCTGATTTTGCTATCATCAATTCTCCCCTGACTTTTAACAAGAGGAAAGGCTGAAAAGTCTGGAAATTTTCAGTTTAGAGAAGAGTCAACCGGGGGGGGGGGATAATGGAGGTTTATAAAATTCTGCATGGGATGGAGAGCATTGGCAAAGAGGCATTTTTCTCCCTTTCCCAAAAGACTAGAACTTGAGGGCATCCAATGAGAGGGAGGGCAGGAAGTTATTGCATCAGTGCTTCGTTCTTGTGGCCCTTTCTTACACGCCCAGGGAAATTGCTGATCGCCACTTTGGGGCCAGGAAGCCATTTTTTCTCCAGGCCAGTTTGGCTGGAGATCCTGGAGGGTTTTGGGGTTTTTTGTCATCTTCTGGACATGGAACAGTGGTCACTGGGGGTGTGGAGGGGGTGAGGGTTGTGAATTTCCTGCATTGTGCAGGGGGTTGGGCTAGATGACTTTGGAGGTCCCTTTCAACTCTATGATTCTGTGAAGCTGACAGGCAGTAGATTCAGGACGGACAAAAGGAAATATGACTTTACACAGAGAGTGATCAAAATGTGGAATTTGCTGACAGAGGATGTAGTGAATCAATGTTCCCTCTAAGCTGTGGAGTCTTGTGTGCAAAAATTCTACATTGTGAGCTACTGGCATTAAAGTTGTGAGCAAGCGATTTGGCTACTGCATAAATTACTTTGCTCCGGAGCCACCCTTCCTGAGCGAAGACAAAAATGTGTGAGCTGGAGGCTAAAAAACTGTGAGCTAGCTCACACTAACTCAGCTTAGAGGGAACACTGGTAGTGATGGGCTCAGGAATAAACAGCTTTAAAAGGAGATTATATAGATTCATGGAGGATAAGTCTATCAATGGCTACTAGCCACGGTGACTGAGGGGAACCTCCACATTCAGAGGCACTAAACCTCTGAATCCCAGAGCCAGGAGGCAACATCAGGAGAAGGTCTTGGGTTCTATGCCCTGCTGTTGGCTGTCCAGAGGAAATGGTTGGCCACTATGTGAGACAGGATGCTGGACTAGATGGACCATCGGTCTGATCCAGCAGGGCTCTTCTCATGTTGCCATGAGAATTCTAAACCTTTCTGCGCTACCTTGAATACATACAGACTCTCTCACTGCCTCATCTACTGCTCCAATTGTTTTACAGGTTCAGTGACTTTTTCTTGCCCTTTCAAGTTCCAGTCGTTAATTTCTTTCTAAGAAGTAGTTTGGCAGCCTACCAAGGCATGAAATAAGAATTTTCCACCATCACTCATTCCTATATAACCATTAATTTCATCTGCCATCTGAGAAGTATGCTATTATTAAAGCCCTGGCATTTAAATGAACAGCCACACTGGGATACGATTTTTAAAAAAAACACATTACGTTCTCTACCTGTACTTGATTTAGGAGACAAAAATACTGATTTTCCACCATGATTAAATACATCCTAGAAAAAGAGATTGGACAGGCTGAGAACATATAATCCTTTTCATTCCGGGCACCGCTTCCTCTTTCTCCCCCCTGTACTGACCACTTTTCACAGAGCACCAGAGAAGCTCAGCAGCAGTGCGAGAACCCTCTTTACTTCTTCCTAGGCCGAGTTCAGACTGGCAGTTTGCAGCGCTAGGGAGTCGTGGCAAAGAAAACCCGGAATAGACCTGGGACGGCTTGTTCCCGGTATTCCCGTCGGCAGGCTGTTAGCGTATTTTCTGTACTCAGCTGCATGCACCTATGTGCATGGGTGCAGGAGCAAATAGGGCAGGATAGGGCAGGATCGACTCCACACTTCCACTAGTGCCAATGTCTGACCTTCTCCAGGAGGGTCCTTGCACGGCCGCCACGTTGCCGGTTTGTCTCCCGGGTGACTGACTGGGTGGAGCTTTTACTCAGCGTGCCAGAGCATCCAGGTCATGCGCATATTATCAACTGCAGGTTGTTCCTGCCTTAGCAGCGACTTGCGTTAACACTCAGGGAAGATTAGTGAGGCTGAGCCAGAACACAGCTCTGGGACTTCTTGGGATCCTGGAGTAGTGAAGACATCAACCAGAGCTTCTTCTGGCCCTACCCCTAGTAAGCACTAGCAGCCCATCCCAACAGTGGGTGCTGTTGTACGCGCTCAGAGTGTGAGGTAAGCATGGAAGTTTGCCAGATGCATGAATAGTATTGCCACCTCCAGGGGTCATTTAGTAGAAAAAGAGGTGCAGGAGCTCATTAGCATAACTCATTAGCATAACTCATTTGCATATGCCACACCCCCTGACATCACCGGAAGTGTGTCAGAAGGCAACACCCACCGCTCAGGCTCCACTGGACTGTTTTGGATTGCTATAGCTATTGGGAGGGAGGGGGAACGTGCAGATCTTTCCTCACAGAGGAGGGAGAGCTTGTACCTGAATAAAACTTGACCTTAAAGGTGCCACCGGACTGTTTTGGACTGGGGGGCCAGGGGGGAGGCTCTGCAGCTTACCTGGCTGCTTCTTGCTCTGACTGAGAGCAGCTGGGAGCAGGGGGCGGGGCTCATTGCATGTGCCTGCCCCCTGGGCTCTTTACTGCCGGAGCTCCGCTCCTGTGCGCTCCTGCAGGAAATGACCCCTGGCCACTTCTATGACGAACAGAAGCCATTGCTGCTACTGTCCCTCCTTAGGAGGGCCCACCTATGATAGGGATGTCATCCTCCAGGTGAGACCTGGGGATCCCCCAGAATTAGAGTTCATCTCCAGACTACAGAGATCAGTTCCTCTGAAGGAAATCAATGTTCGGGGAGGGTGTGTGTGTGAACTCTATGGCATTTGTACCCCTTTGAAGTCCCCGTCCTCCCCAGGCTCTATCCCCAAATCTCCAGGAATATCCCAATCTAGATCTTGCAGCCCTACCAGTGGATGGGTGGACCGGGCAACCCTAGGACTCCATTACACCAATATCTTCACAGGTAGTCACTGCATTTCATTTGACACACTGGACAAAAACGTTACCTTACCCCACCCCAGCTCTATTGATCAACCCTGTAGCTATGTTTGTGTTCCTTCTGCCTCCTTGTCCCTGTGAAATTTCCCTAGTACCCTCTAATGAGGCTCCTTGCTCCTTCTTCACTGTAATTAAGGTTCCTCTTCTAGAAAACCCTAAGCACTCTATCAGCTCTAAGGCCCTCCTCTGGCTATCTCTCTGCACCCCTGAGTTATATGGCTGTACAAGGATTTTTTGTCTTAAGGTATAATATGCCTGGAGCTGCGGTGGCTCAAGTGGTTAAGACGCTGAACTGCAGGCTGTGGAAGGTCAGTCGTTCAGCAGTTCGAGACCCGAGTGTGCCGCATGATGGAGTGAGCTCCCGTCTCTAGTTCCAGCTCCTGCCAACCTAGCAGTTCGAAAGCAAGAAACTGCAAGTAGATAAATAGGGACCACTTCAGTGGGAAGGTAACAGCGTTCCGTGCACCTTGGTGTTTAGTCATGCTGGCCACATGACCATGGAAACATTTTCGGACAGCGCTGGCTTTTCAGTTTTGAAACGGAGATGAGCACCGCAACCCTAGAGTCGGATTCGACTGGCTTTCGAGCAAGGGAACCTTTACCTTTACCTTTATAATATGCCTGGATTCCATAAACGTTATGACGGAATTTCTAAGAGTCTGAATAAGTAACAAATATGGCAATTGTCAATAATTACCAGTTACTTAGAGTCTGTTTTGAAGGAATGCATATTATATTAGCCTGAGAAAACCTTGCAAAAATGCTCTGCGACTAACGTCATAATTGAAGGGCTCCAAAGACCACTAGGCTCAATTAAGCAAAGCACTTTACTTTCAGAGTAGCCACTAGAGGGATCTCCGAGAATATGGTTTGCAAGTGTGTTGAAAGGACAGTTTTCAAATGTCAGCTAGAGTTCAAATAACATATTTGCTATCTAATAAGCCGTAAAACGGGACACAATGTTATGCTTGTCGATGGAAAAGATCTTTTTCTCTTCTTTTTAAAATTAGAATGCTGTCAAAAATGTGTAAAGATTTAAATAACTTTGATGACTAGTAATACTTCATATATACCAGTTGAGTTACTCTTGGCTTGGACAGCATATTAGGAGGCATGTACAATTTAACTAATGTAAAGTGCTCTTATTTCAGCGGACATATTTACTTAGAAAGTTTCTGAGTTACCTCCCTTCCATGCATTGAAATAGTTTATATTGTTTCATAGGT
>NW_015165954.1:49763-57734 GCF_001447785.1 Gekko japonicus
AGAGCAAACTAATTTATGCAGTAGCCGAATCGCCCGCTCACAACTTTAATGCCAGTAGCTCACAAAGTAGAATATTTGCTCACAAGACTCCATAGCTTAGAGGGAACATTGCACACTGGATAGAGGAATGAATTTCAGCAGGTGTCATACATGGGTGAAATAAACTGCACCTACTAAAGCTATTAGAGTTAGAGAAACAATATTCACTATTTCACCAAGCACCTGATCATCTGCTCTGTTCTTTCTGGGTATGGCTGTGGTACAGCTAATATCAGAGACTGGAATGAGCTTTCAAGATGTAATTCACTGCCAGTTTAATTAACAGAATGCAGGATGTTGAAACGTAGAGTCCCATGTTGACTCTTGTGTTCAAAGATCATTACAGAAAAGAGCAACCCTGTATTAAGAATACAGTTCCATCTTGTTGTGCTGATAGCACCATTTAGAATTCAGCTGCTACAAAGCAAGTTGAATGGAAAGCTTAGAATAGAGTCACTCACAATCTTTAGGTCTGGATTGGCCCATGATGTTAATTTTAGCGTATGAAAATGGATCAAATTGATGTCGTAATGACATTTTGCATCATTGTTCTCTAGCTGCAGAAACTGCAGGTGGAATGGGATCCACTCTAGCACAGGTAAACTTTAATGTGTTCCACTTAGAGAGGGTGCAATTTCTTGCTTTCGAACTGCTAGCATAATCATAGCATAATATCTCTAGGAATCAGTAGTCCAAGATAAGTAATGACATCTGTGTGTTCCTAGGCAAATGCACTGCACGATATAATTTCTTCCAGAGGTATCAACTCAGATTATGCCCAATCAGTTGAGTATCCAGACAAGTCTCCAAAGGTATTCATCATATTCATTAATGCAACACTGCAGCAATGGAAGACTGAGGTTCCAAAACAAATAATAAAAGATTATCTGCATAAAGAATATTTTTTAATTCCAAGGAGTTATGTACAAAACCATGAATATTATTATCTTGCCTATTTTTAGTGGAAGAAAGTTTAAAGCTGCCCATCTGTCCAAATCCAAAAATATTTCCACAATTAGCTTACTAAAAATCAGCATAATCATAGCATGATATCTCTAGGAATCAGTATTCCAAGATAAGTAATGACATCTGTGTGTCCCTAGGCAAATGCACTGCATGATATACTTTCTCCCAAAGGTATCAACTCAGATTATGCCCAATCAGTTGAGTATCCAGACAAGTCTCCAAAGGTATTCATCGTATTCATTAATGCAACACTGCAGCAATGGAAGACTGAGGTCCCAAAACAAATAATAAAAGATTATCTGCATAAAGAATAATTTTTAATTCCAAGGAGTTATGTACAGAACCATGAATATTATTATCTTGCCTATTTCTAGTGGAAGACTTGGACTGATAGTGGGATTTTTACATTGGATCAATTGATAAACTATGATTATTTGTTTTTGTCATTTTTCCACCTGAGGTCTAGATATGACTTATCAACTTCTGTTGAATGGTCATATTTACAATTGCAGCATCCATTGGTACCTAAATACGACCCTGCAGCACTAAGTGTCTCAGAGTCTCTTTTGCTCCTGGGAATTCTAATTGAATCCATTCAGAAAACAAAACCTACAATATTAGCTTTGTAAATATTTTATGTCAATTAATAAATATGATATGCAGAGGAATGAATGAAATAAGGAGCTAGAGTATCAGTTTTGCCAAAGGAATGGGATATGGCATTAAAGTGTATACCTTACTCAGCAAAAAATATGTTTAGGGTATGCTGGACACCACAGCGACTGTTCAGCAAAGTGCAAAGTATCTAACTGTTGGCATTGTAACTCATAGGACACATCCTTTAAACATAAGCTTTGGGTGTGTCCAGTCATTTGTTTGTTCTGGGAAGAAGTTATTACTCATATCAATTTTGTATTAGAATGTTAATTGATTTTTGAGCATGCTCATGTACTTTTAAACGATCTTCCTGTCTCTTTGTGACTAACTGATCATCAACAAAAATGGACCATCCGTTCCCTTACTACAGCTAAAAAGACTCATATTATGACATTACAAAGATAAATGCCCACCTCCAGTAAATCAATAGATTAAGGACCAGTATTTGAACGCATCACATGTAGACTAATTGTGTATGGTCTTTTTTAAAAAGATATTTAGAAACTTATGCGTAAATTTGCTACCACTGTTGTATTTTGTCTCTACTTCATGTATACTTTTTTCTTTTTCTTTCTTTTTCTTCTGTTTAGTTGCTGGGTTTTGAGGGTTCCTCTCCCCTTTGCTGTTCTTTCTTTTCTGTTTTGTTTTTGAAATAAATAAATGAAGTAATTTCATACACACTGACAAGGGTGTAGACTTTCCAATTTCCCGGGGGGGGAGGCTGGGGCTGGGCCAGTGGCATTGCTTTGCTAGGAGCAAGGGTGGCTCCCAGGGGAGGCTGAGCACCTTCCTGAAAATTTCGGCGGGGGCTGATGCCCCGCTGCCCCCACGAAGATTACGCCTATGTGACACGGAAACTTGTTAAGAAAAAAATTCATACAAAGAGGAAGTATCACAGTTCTACTACAGATGCAATGGGAAGACCCTGAGTAATAATCCTGCTGGAGTATTACAAGATGAAATAGTGGTTTGCAAAATTCTGCTGCAAAACAGATTGTGTACTGTGCTAGAAAAGGATAGCCTGAATTTCTAGCTTGGGGGATTCAGCCCCTTCACAACAAAGTTCTGCTGCAGGTTTCCCTGTTCCCTTTCTTTCTGTTTGCACGGGGAGCCTCTTGCGGCAAACGTTCTAGTTAAGTTTTCTACAGTCTTTTGTCATTTCCTTTGTTCGGAGATTTATTGATGATTTTGTTTCTCACAGTTCTTCTGTTACAAATGGACTTAGGGGCTTGGACATTCCTTAACATAAAATGGAACAAAAAGGCTTACTGTATGTGCATCAGGAAGTACTGACGTACTTTTGATATGTGTTCATGAGAGTAACAAATAAAGACTCCTGCAATGCGCCTTCTAACTGAAATTATGTGTTAACACCTGCGTTACCGGCAGGCATAAGATGTCCCATATAAATTGCTTCATGGTGCAATTTGGTGACTACAAGAAGCCTGGCTTATTACCTCGCACCAGAACAAGGGTTTTAGACTACATCTACTCCATCAGTCTGGGAGGCTGGGAGAGATGGAAGAGGAAGAGATGGAGATGCACCCCAAGGAGCTGCCATCTCAACCCCTTCCCCCTGCTCAACCATCTCTTCCTGCCCCCCCCAAGACATGGTGTGTCTAACCTGAGCTCCTCACAGGAGGCAGCTCCAGGGGTACTGGTCAGCGTAAGTGCCCCTTCACCTCTGACGTCTGGAAGCACTTCCAGGTGATGGAGGGTCCTGTCAGAACCCACAGCCAACAACTGAGTACATGCTTATCAGAAAGGTAATACTTTATTGCAGAGCTATAGATGCGTTGACAAAGGCACTGTTAAGAATGGGCGGTAGGTGTTGCCTTCTGACACACTTCCGGTGATGTCAGGGGGTGTGGCATATGCAAATAAGTTATACTAATGAGTTGTGCTAATGAGCTCCTGTACCTCTTTTTCTACTAAATGACCCCTGGACAGACATGCCAGTGCACTGCTTTCTTGGTGATGTCACCAGTCACTGGAACTCCACCTGTGTCATGCTCGAAGACTTGGTGGAGCAGCAGAGAGCCCTGACTGCCCTGATCTCTGAGAGTGGGGTCATTTGGGAAGAGAGTTGGCTCCACCAGGAGGACTGGTTGACCGTCTCTCAGTCTGTGGAAGTTCTTAGGCCCTTTAAGAGCTACACAGAAATGCTCTCGCCTGACACAGCAGATCTGGCTCTGGTCATCCCCCTGATCCACATGATCCGTGAGGACTTGGCCTCGTTTCTGGAGCCAGCTGCAGGGCGTGCACACATGCTCCCAGCAGTGTGTGTGCTGGTGAGAAGGCTGCAAGATGGATTCGAGGACCGCTTTCGGTCTGTCCTCCAGCAGAAGGTGACCACGTGTGACCTGCGCATCAAGGGCAAGATTGAGCCGAGCAGGCCAACGAGTTCACGCAATAGGAAGAAGAGCTCTCTTGGTGAGTTGAGTGCAGGTGGGCCAAGAGGGGCATGGTGGCAAAAGCTGAGGGAGAGGGGGGTGCAAGCAGCTCCACTGCTGTTCGTCCCCCATCTCCCCTGCTAGGTAGCATCCCCCCAATGGCTCCCACCAGCATGACGTTTGAGATAGCCGTTACCGGATGGATCATTGGCCCCTACTCTGGGAGCAGCAGGCACACAAGAGAGGACACAGTGGCTGTGATGGTGAGCGAGTACCTTTCAGAACCCTATGAGTTGCAGGCAACCTGTCCACTGAGCTAGACCATGAAGGAGGTGGTCTGTCCGGCAATGTTCCCTCTAAGCTGTGGAGTCTTGTGAGCAAAAATTCTACTTTATGAGCTACTGGCATTAAAGTTGTGAGCCAGCCATTTGGCGACTGCATAAATTAGTTTGCTCTGGAGCTGTCCTTCCTGAGCAGACAAAAATGTGTGAGCCGGAGCCTAAAAAACTGTGAGCTGGCTCACACTAACTCAGCTTAGAGGGAACACTGGTGGCCGGACCTCTCTGCTGTGACCAGATGCTCCTCTCATGCCCTCTTATGAGCATGCAGAGAGAGCATGTTTTTTCTCATGCGGGCGACATTGTCTGCTCACATCGCTCACGCCTGCTCCCCTGGTCAGTTGAGGAGTTGGTCTTCCTGAAGGTCAACTCGCCACTGTTCGGCTACCTGGTCCTGGACTTTGAGGGTGACTGAAATGAGCATGCATACTTGTGCTTGCATCCCCTCTCAGGGAATGCTGGGAAGTTGGGGCAAAACGTTCTTCCCATACTTAAAAGAGAGAGGCTATGGAGGTGGAGCAGCCAGGGCCATTAACCCTTTTGATTGGCACAGAAATGCCCAGCCACCCCAAACCGAAATGGCATGCTGAAATTAAAACAGCAGCACAAAAACTGTTCTCCATCTTGATGGATATGAACAAGGTAGAGTAGGAAAGCTGCCAAGCAGCCAGACAGGAACCAGCAGAATCCACGGGAGCACCATATATTAAACTGAAAAATATTTTTTCTTTGCAGGGGTGAGGTGGTGTGGTAAACGGAGAACTTGTGATGAAGCGTGGCTGCTGCACCGAGGCTATAGGCACTGATGGCCGGTGTACTGCTGCTGAGAGAGGAGGATCATTGGATAGAGGCTGCCCCCTTCTTTTCACCTTCTGAGGCATTCCTGGGCAGGGCTTCTCTGTATTTGTTGTGTGATTCTGTGCTGAAGTTGACCTCAATTGAGCTGGCATTTGCCACAATGGCACTGGGTTCAGTTTTGGCACTGGGTTCTGTTGATAGGTACCACTTTGGTAGATAAACAGGTACCACTTCGGTGGGAAGGTAACAGCGTTCCGTGTGCCTTGGTGTTTAGTCATGCCACATGACCACGGAAACGTCTTCAGACAGCGCTGGCTCTTCGGCTTTGAAACGGAGATGAGCACCGCAACCCTAGAGTCGGACTCGACTGGCTTTCGAGCAAGGGAAACCTTTACCTTTACCTTTTTCTGTTGATAGGTAGGTTGGCACTGGCTACTAGCACTAGAAAATTGCCCTGGTTCTGCTGCTGGGCAGAGATTCTCTGATTTGACCTGAGTCTAGTTGGGTTTGGGCACTGACTGCCACGGTGGCACTGGTTCTGGTGGGCACATTGCCCTAGTTTTGCGGCTGGCCTTGCAAACATGCCCCCTCACACCACACCACAGTTTCTACTGCAGAGATTCTCTGAGAGAAACTGCTGGGCTATTGGTTTTAGATCTGCTTGCCTTTCCCGCCTTCCATAGGAAACAATGGAGGATTGGGGGCACCCTCTTTGGATGCCCCTAGAATTGGACCCCCTGGTCCAAACTTTTTCAAGCTTGGGTGTTCTTTTGGGGAGAGGCTCCAGCAGCTACAGCACAAATTTGGTGCCTCTACCTCAAATCTCCTCCCCCCAGCTCAGTGAATACTCCTGAGAAGATTTTTGCCATTGACTACAATGGCCCCGTAGGATATAATGGAGCCGAATATATTCCGGAATACCAAATGTTTTTAGATACCAATACAATATTTGGGAATACTGACAAAATTCAGCTTTATTATATCTGAATTTTTTAAAAAAACAACTGATTTTTTTCCCCTGCACACCCCTACCCAGGACTTAACAGGGATATTGTTTCCTTATTCATATACTAACCTGATTCAGTCCTTACATCTGTATTCTCACCAATCCCCCAAAAGGGCTATAAAAAGGTAAAGGTTCCCTTGCTCGATTTCTTATTTGGAATAGTAGATTGTAATGTCATGTAATGTAATGAATAGTAGAATGTAATGCAATAGACTGGAATGTATTTCTCTGGTCTGGGGACAGAGGAGATACACTGCACAGCCAATTGCCCCACCTCAAAGGAGGGGATGTTGTAAGGTCACCTCCATGTGTGAGAGGAGACAGATGGAGCATCATGGCAGGGTCTCAGTTGATTACTCTCAGCATTCCACAATTAAGAAGGGTCCATCTGCTCATCCATCTCCAATTTTGATATATTTATATCCTTAAACCCGAAAAAAGGTTACCGTAAGCTTGTTATTCCTGTTTGGTCCTGGCATCTGTCTTGTATGCTAATTTGCTGCTCATCCTCAGTCTATATGTATGGATTGGCAACTTCCATTTCAATGTATCTGAAGACGTGTGCGTGCCTTGAATAAAACTTTGTTGGCTTTAAAGGTGCCACTGGACTTGAACGTTGCTCTGTTACTTTAGACTTTTTTTTTTAGATACTATAGAAAGGGGCCGGTTCAGAGACAAGCTTTCTGCAGCTAGCCAATTTTTTAAAGAAAGACTTAATCTTGGCCTGACTGTTGTTTGTACAACATCTTTCTAACTCAGTTCACGTTGACTTTGCTACACAGCTTACTGTCTTCAGTTCTTTCTTCAAGAGTATTGTTGTGAACAGCTTTTGGAGACCTGCTGGATAGTGAAGAAGAAGAAGAGATTGGATTTATACCCCGCCCTTCACTACCCAAAGGTGTCTCAGAGTGGCTTACAAACTCCTTTCCCTTTCCCTCCTCACGACCGCACCCCTGTGAGGTAGGTGGGGCTGAGAGAGCTCTTGACAGAAACGGCTCTTTTTCAAGAACAGCTCTTATCAGAACCAGAAGGGCAGGGTATAAATCCAATCTCTTCTCTTCTTCTCCTCACATAATTATTCTTCATTGTATTTTCTTGTCCTTGGTCATGTTGTGTAAGGATGCTTTCAGGGTAATGACCAGCACCTGAAATTAGATCTGGAAACAAAAGGGGGTGTAATATTCTTGGCTCAGGTGTAAATGTGCATAGCCATTTGCTCCAGAGAGCAATTGAGTAGTCGCATTTTGCACTAACAGACGTTTCTGGTTTGTCTTCATGGGTAACCCCACATGTAGCACATTGACAAACAAATAAGAGCTAGGAAGTTAACCCTCTTTCCCCAGCTTAGAATCCTTCATTAGCCACTTAAGACTAACACAAGCCATAATAATTTTTTAAAAAATGATGTATTAGGCATGGCTTGCTTGGGTGCAATCCTAAATCTTGCACCTGTACACAGGACCCACTGCTTCCAAGAATACACATTTAGAGTGGGATGACAGGCTGTGATCCTAAATGAGTTGTTCAGGAGTAATTTCAAATGGCAATCTGCCGGGGTCATCTCGTAGAAAAAGAGGTGCAGGAGCTCATTAGCATAACTTATTAGCATAACTTATTTGCATATGCCACACCCCCTGACATCACCAGAAGTGTGTCAGAAGAGAACACCCACCGCTCAGGCTCCACTGGACTGTTTTGGATTGCTAGCTATCGGGGGGGGGACACACAGATCTGCCCTCGCAGAGGAGGGAGAGCTTGTACCTGAAGGTGGGCC
>NW_015165954.1:58378-73225 GCF_001447785.1 Gekko japonicus
GCCTCTCCCCCCCCGGCTCCTCGCTGCTCTCTTCCCCCCCTCCGTGGCGCCGCCGAGGGAGTTTGCAGAGCATTCCCTGTGCATGCGCAGGGGACGCTCTGTCAGTTTCGGGGGGATTTAAGTATTCCCCCGACATTTTTAAAAGAGTTTCAGATTTTTGTGCACACCTGGGGACCGCCCCACGTGTGCACAAAACTCTCCCTCCCCCCCAGGTGCCCCCGGTGTGCGGATTTTGGTATCCGCACACCAGGGGGCGACTTGGCTATTAGATATATAGATTATTTTAAGACACGAAAGTACCCGTTGATACACAAGCTTTAGCGACAATGTCCAATAAACAAAAAATGTCATAGACATATGTATATCTGTGTTTTTGAGTTTCATTTTAAAAAGTGCTTAACATAACTATAACACATGTTCTATTGTCAGATATGTTCAGGGCTTCTTTTGGTAGTTAGGTAAGTATGAATTGGAAAGTTAAGTAAAAATAAATCAGAAAACAGTTTTAAACTTCTGGTGCCAAAAACATAACGACAAGCGATTACATTTAAAGGTTTGTTGATAAGGGCATCTCCAAAAGCTGAAGAGGTGAGTGCAGACTTAAGAGAAAGAATGGGTTTCATAACCATTGCTGCAGCTGTGACCATTCCGGAGATATAAACTCTTTCTGTGCTAGGAAGTCAAGAATCGGAAACCATTTACTGTCAAAATTGGATTTAAGAGGTTTCAATAATGACATATTGATTTTGTCAGTGATTTTGTCCATGACGTATTGGTCCCAATGGTTTTTTAAACCAGAGTTTCAGATCAGGGGATGTAGATTCCCGCCAGCATGAGGCAATTGCAAACTTTGCTGCATATAGCATTGCATCGATTGAAGGTTTTGAGTGATGTGAGTGTCATTGAGCATCTTTAGACTCAAGAAGAAGAAGGAGAAGAAGGAGAAGAAGGAGAAGGAGGAGAAGAAGGAGGAGAAAGAGAAGAAGGAGAAGGAGAAGAGGAGATTGGATTTATACCCCACCCTTCACTACCCAAGGGAGTCTCAGAGCGGCTTACAAACTCCTTTCCCATCTCCTCCCCACAACAGACACCCTGTGAGGTAGGTGGGGCTGAGAGAGCTCTGACAGAAACTGCTCTTTTTCAAGAGCAGCTGTCCCAAAACTATGGCTTGCCCAAGGTCATCCAGCCAGGTGCAAGTGGGGAATCAAACCCGGTTCTCCCAGATTAGAGTCCACGCACTTACACCAAACTGGCTCTCTACAACTTCAAGGTGGGCCATGGAGGCTGGGCGGGTAGTCTAATGGACCTTGGGCATTGGAGTCTCCATGGGGTGACTGGGTGTGGGCATTGGCAGTGGGAGGACCTCATGTCTTGAGACAGGGTGCTGGCTGTGGGAGGTGGGGGTGGGGGAGATTGGTGGGGGGAGAGCTGCACCCTAAGGGGCAGGAGCTTGTAGCCACTGCCCGGCCCCCTAGCTTGGGGCCCATGACCTGCACAGCACACACCTCCCCCTCTGGTTTGGCTGGGCAGCCACTGAACGTGAGCCGCTAGAAACTTGGGGCAAGTGAAGGGATGCTGTAGCCTGGGGACAAAAGTGCTTGGATAGCTTCACAGCCGCTGAAGGGGTGGTTACCAGGCTCTTCGAGCGGCTGGTAGCTGTTCTGGGGGAAATGCAGGGCTATTTTGGGGCAGGAACGCACAGGAACGGAGTTCCAGCTGGCTCCCAAGTTGGCCACACCCAGCAGGAACCCATTAGCATAATAGGCCACACCCAACAGCAGAAACTCATTAGGATTGGTTACGGTAGGGGTGTGTGGCCTAACATGCAAAGGAGTTCCTGCTGCAAAAAAAGGCCCTGGGTTTTGACAACAAACAAGGTAAACAGAATAAGAAGCAAAAGGTGGGTGTGGCTGGATGACCACACTTCTGGTAACATGGGGGTGCGGCCTAATGTGCTAATGAGCTGTGCTGTCAGGGGTGTGGCCCAATATGCTAATGAGTTCCTGCTGGGTGTGGCCAACTTGGGAGCCAGCCGGAAATGGATGGCCGGCAGGCCTACACTGGAGGGCTGTTTGCAGATACGTCAGTGATGATGTCTCCATGGGGGTCACACCAGCTCTTGCCCCTGCACCGCTGTCACTATTACCAACATGCACTGCTCGTTCCATTACAGATCAAAGCCAGAAAGCCAGAGCAACACTATGATCCCATGTGGTTTGCCCTTAAAAAATCTGGAGCAAGCACGCTAACTTGTTTATATGTTTGCTGTGTGTCTTAAAGCGACCTTAAGAGTCCAAGGGTTGAAGCTTTTTTTATTGCTATTTACCTGACATGGGAAAAGCAGTTTTAAATTCTTGGGATGTTCCTTCTCTTGTCAGAATGATTCACGGGCTTGCTGCTTTGCCCTCGCTCACTGTACGTTTCTTTTAACAGCTCTCTTCATTCAACCCTACCCAGCCACAAAATGACTCTTCCTGGCCCCTTCCACCCACCTTGATTTGCACCTGACTCTGTTACCATGGCATGCTGCCGGTGCCCAGATCTTAGATAACTTCTCCGTGCTGATACCTCTTGGGAATATCTTGGCCCATGACCTGGAGCTAGCTTGACCTTGGTCTTTGGAACCGCCGGGGACACTGTCATCAGATCGTTTCCTGACGTCCCGTGGAACAAAACTGTTTTTTGTGGCTTGAATGGTGAGAAGTACGAGGGAATAAAAAAATTAATAGTGTAGAACCAAGAGGGTGAGGCCCAAGAGATGTGGACTGTAAACAAAAAACTAACAGTACATTGTTATGTACATAATATGGACGGTTGGCAGTCATATCCTCCATAATCCACTGTGATAGTGTTAAGTCGTGCAATGAGTCATTCTCAGCCTAATAGTAATAGGAGTAAAACATCAGCAGTGTCACCCTGTCCAATTACAATGAAATGGCTAGCAAGGACAACTGTAAACAAATTAAGCAGTCCTTTACCCTGGATGAATACAGCACCACAATCTCTCTCAGTGGTGATTCTTCACAGCAGGGCTCTTTTTGTAGAAAAAGCCCAGCAGGAACTCATTAGCATAATAGGCCACACCCAACAGCAGAAAATCATTAGCATAATAGGCCACACACCCCAACAGCACAGTTCATTAGCATATTAGGCCACACCCCCATGTCTTCCCTTGACTTGCCCAGTTGCCCCACGGCTGCGGGATGCCTGGCAAGCTGGCCCTTAAATGTCTCCCCGATCCTTCCAGGCCCCCCCCCCCGGACTGCCTGCTTTGGAGTCGCGGGGGTGTGTGTCTCTCTCCAGGCCTTCCCTCTGTAGCCACGAACACAGACGTTTTAGCTGTAGTGGGCGTGGCCAACTCTGAAGCCAGCCGGAACTCCGTTCCTATGCGTTCCTGCCCAAAAATAGCCCTGCTTCACAGATTCCGAACTGAAGGATGCAATCCCATGCATGTTTACCTGGGATTAAGTACTATTTAATTATAAGATACTTGCTTCTGAATAAATGTGCGTAGAATCAGACTGTTAATATATACTAAGCAAAACCGGGGGAAAGCCTGCATTTGTGTTGTCCCAATGCAGGCAAGCAGAGGTCATTTCGGGGGGGAACGCGGGGGAACGCAGTTCCCCCGGGTGAGGTGCAGGGGGGCGGGGCACATGACGAAGCCCTGCCACCTGCTTCCGGCCGCCCCGCCTCCAGCCCTCATTCAGCCAGGAGGAGGCAGGAGAAGAGGGAGGGTAAGTTGCTTCCTTCCCGCCTCTCCCCATCCCTGCCTGCCTGGGGCCAGGGAGGGCATTGGAGGGGCTTAATAGCATTCCTGATGGCCTTGCAGGTCCACCGCCGGCCCCCTGATGTCAGGGGGTGTGGCATATGCTAATGAGTTATGCTAATGAGTTCCCCTAGCTCTTTTTCTACGAAATGACCCCTGCAGGCAAGTGACATCTATATGACACAATGCAATAACAATGGCTGTCTATAACCAGTGTTCCCCTAAGCTGAGTTAGTGTGAGCTAGCTCACAGTTTTTTTAGCCTCCAGCTCACACATTTTTGTCTTAGCTCAGGAAGGAGGGCTCCAGAGCAAACTAATTTATGTAGCAGCCAAATTGCTCGCTCGTAACTTTAATGCCAGTAGCTCATCAAGTAGAATTTTTGCTCACAAGGCTACACAGCTTAGAGGGAGTAAGCACTACCTCCACTCTATCTCTGGGGATGAACAGACTGCCTACAATTGTTTGGTCTCCTACTGTTGCAGAAAAGGTGACCAACCTTCTGGAGCCTAACATCTTAGTAGAATTCAATGTAGCTTAGAGAGAGCATTGTTTTGCTTCCTTCTCTGGATGAAGGAGATCGTTCCTAAATTGATACTGCTGGTTTAATTGTAGACACCCTTTTTTGTGGTCATCTTCAGTCTTCCACTTGAAAAAAAGCTTAAACCAGTCTCAACAGCTCTGTTTGCTGAACTTCAACATCCACTATGTTTGACATTAGTAGAGAACTTGGAACTGGAGGTATGTAATGACTTTAATGCCCTGAAGTTATGCTGTAGCTACCACTTTTTTGGTTGGGAATTAAATCAGACCATTTCAACCTCACAGTGATATGAAATGCTTCCAACATGCCAACCATTTATCATCTACTAATTTAGTGTCTTTTGTATTGTAGGTTTAAACTGTGAGGTGTATTTATATCATTAGAAGAGTTTAACCAGTGGTTTTTAATGCCATGATCTCAGAGAAATTACAGTGGGGTCAGCTATCCTCACAGTCTGGCAGCATCACAGGATTTATTCAGAAGGTATTTATTCTTAATATTAAGAAATATCTCACCAGCACGGATAGACTTTTGAGCAACTTTATGCCCATGTGTGCCTTATACTTTGATATATCTAGTTACGTGCTCCATGTATTTTGACGTATTTGTAGTCTCAGTGCTTTATGATTGTTCATTCTGTATTATCATTACAGTTTGATTCTCTAAATAAACAATGACAATACAGCATTAATGTTTTTACTTTTATAGTTATTCGCTACCTAGAACTGTCATCCTCATGGTTGCACAGAGAATTTGGGCTCGAATAAAAGGTATTGCTCATCATGAAGTCCAGAGCTACAGTAACACCTCTAGCCAGGGGTCATTTCCTGCAGGAGCGCACAGAAACGGAGCTCTGGCAGTAAAGAGCCCAGGGGGCGGGCACATGCAACAAGCTCCACCCCCTGCTCCCAGCAGCCCTCAGTCAGAGCAAGAAGCAGCCAGGTAAGTGGCAGAGCCCCACCCCACGCCCATGGTCCAAAACAGTCCAGTGGCACCTTTAAGACCAAGTTTTATTCAGGTACAAGCTCTCCCTCCTCTGCGAGGACAGATCTGCACATCCCCCCCCCTCAGTAGCTAGCAATTCAAAACAGTCCAGTGGCGCCTGAGTGGTGGGCGTTGCCTTCTGACACACTTCCGGTGATGTCAGGGGGTGTGGCATATGCAAATAAGTTATGCTAATGCTCACGAGCTCCTGCTCCTCTTTTTTTACAAAATGACCCCTGCCTCTAGCTAGTAGAACCCCCCCCCCTTACAATGGCAAGCTGGTTGATGCTACATGATGCAAACATTCTCACAATTTGGTAGGTGTGTCCCTAGTATAATAATGTTGCAACCCAATGCATGTGTACTTGGTCCTGCAGTGCTCGATGGGGGGGGTGTTTCCTCCCAGATAAGTGTGCATAGAACATAAATGACCCTTTGCTGTCCTTCAGTGGAATGACATAATCTGAAACATGAGACAGCCAACTCATCCTGCCTTTATTTATTTATTATTGATTTAACCTTCGATTTATATACCGCCCTAACCCCCCCCAATGGGGGTCTCTGGGCGGTTTTACAACTTTGTAGTGCTAATCACTTTTATGGATCCCTAACTATGGGCACATTCTCAGGGGTTGGGTCAGCCTACCTAGCACCCCGGTGGTGGCGGCTCTTCCTTCTGGTCTCCGGCTTCAGCTTCCTTGGCTCCTTCGGTCAGCAGGACGCTCCTCTCTCCGGCACAGTTCTTCTCCAGCGAGGCAGCCGTCTCAGTGTGTGAGTTCGTCTCTCCCAGCCTTGGCTCCGTCCGATAGGCTCCGCCGCGCCGGGAGATGACGTCATCCGCACCTTCTGCTGCTCGCGCCGGCCGCTTTCTGTTGGAACTCCGCAGGCCACCAGGGATCACTCCACTGGCTCTCGATGTTCCACCGCGCCGTCTCGTCTCTGCCGCCAGGATCCGCCGTCACCACCGCTGTCGCCGCCATTGTTGTTGTTCCTTCGCTGCTGCCGCCGCCGCACACCACACTCCTCGGACGAGGGGGGTGCCCCTACCCTACTTTGACTTGGAGCAGGCAGGGTCATCTCAGATATAGGCCCAAGAATAATAGAAAATGTTGTGTATTCACTCAATCTAAACCTATGTTAAGCTTGAGACCTCAGCCGGATTCTAATCTGAAACAACACCATTGGCTGAAACAATGTCTGTAACCAATAAAATGGAAGAGTCTGTGCTGGAGGGAAGAGAAATGATTGGTTGTTATTGTCATGCCAGAGATACTAATTTGCAGGATCATCTCAGATAAGTGTCTGTAAGTTTAGCCAGAATCAGTATGTCTATAATCTAAGTAAATGGGAAACAGCTGGTTAAGGCAGCAATCTCTAATTAGACTAGGATGGGGATTGGGGAATCCAGGAATAAAGATTCAGTCCTAGAGGCAGGGTTCAGATTCATGCATTCTTAGTGAAGGAAGACTCATGAACTTGCCTGAATACACACATCTACGCGCTCCAAGCAAGCCAGGAGACTGAAGGCGACAGCTTGACGAATGCCAGGAGTGCTGCACGTGGCCTTGAGGAAGCCAAGAGGATCTTCTTGAACTGTTCACCGTGAGTTATAGTCCGGGGGCAGGCTGCTTAGAAGACCAAGAGTGTCTGCAAGCAAGCAAGCTTTGGCAGAGCGACCTCTGAAGCAAGTAGCCAAGCCAAGACGGAGGTGGAGTTCCAGGGAGAAAGGAACAACAAACCATTTGTTTAGGATAGCTAGCATAGTTAGAGTTAGGATTTGTCTATTGTCTATTTTATGTGTAAACTCCCCCTGTTTGTTTTAACCTCTTCAATTAAACCTTTATGTTTTATAAGCTGGGAGTCTGAATGAATCTCTGGGCAGTAGAGACTGTTTATGTGCCCTCCTCACCTCTCCTAAGCTGAGCCTGATAGCCTTGGGAAACGAAGGGGACTCAGGATATCTGAGCACGCTTCCAAATTAACCTTGAGTCCCTGGCATATACTGAGGTCCCGAGTCAGAGGACCTACATTGCTCAGAAATATAGAGAGCAAGTATATGATAGTTATCTATGTAACATGATTGGATGTTAACTGTGAGAAGGCGTGGCTACCCCAGCCCGAAAGAGTTTAAAAGGAGCTATACTCCACTGTTGTTTGTTGTTGTGTCGTCCGATGCTGTGTGGTCTTTGGAAGTTCTCGTTCTCAGTAAAGCTGAATCACTTGTTACTTACTTCGTTGTTGAGTTGCATACTTAACAGAAAATGTGTATTATAAGCATTCTGGGGAAACTGAGTACTAGGGGAAGAGGAGACTGAGGCCCACTGAAAAATCTTGGTGCACTGGTGGTAAGAAGAGATGTGGAGAATTTAGAGTGTGGGAATTTCAGATAGCCTTTCAAAATTACCAGCCAAATCTCTGCCTCCAAGCCTTTCACATTTGCAGATTCAGGCAGTTCAAACTTTCTCTGGAAGATTATTCTCTTTGTTTTGGAGCACAATGTTCCACCATGCCTTTGGAGCACAATGTTCCGCCATGTTTCACACACTTCCTGCACACTCTTGCCTTTGCTTGTTTTCATTCTTAGATTATCTCCTGACCACCGGGATAGTCTTTAACTGTAATTACTCCCTTTACTGATATTTTTTCTGACACTTGGCTAACTTCTCCGAGTCCTGACTTCCTTCTGTAAATGATAGGGAAAAGTCAAGTGGTACTGTCATTTATGGAACTCCCTCCCAAGGGATGTTCACCCAGAACCACATTTATCATATTTTAGGCATGTCTATCATTTTATATAAGGAGCTGCGGTGGCTCAAGTGGTTAAGACGCTGAACTGCAGGCTGGGGAAGGTCAATAGTTCAGCAGTTCGAGACCTGGGTTGCCGCATGACGGAGTGAGCTCCCGTCTCTAGTTCCAGCTCCTGCCAACCTAGCAAATCGAAAGCAAGACAATTGCAAGTAGATAAATAGGTACCACTTCGGTGGCAAGATAACAGCGTTCCGTGCGCCTTGGTGTTTAGTCATGCCGGCCACATGACCACGGAAACATCTCTGGACAGCGCTGACTCTTTGGCTTGGAAACGGAGATGAGCACCGCAACCCTAGAGTCGGATTCGACTGGCTTTCGAGCAAGGGGAACCTTTACCTTTTACCCGCCCTCTAAAATGGGTTTGGCATTCCAATCTGGACATGCTCCAAGAGACACAAAGGTCGAATCTGCATTTGCATTTTTAAATCAGTTTCGTGCTGCTGTGATGCCGTCTTTCTCTATGCTTGTTTGAATGTTGTTTGGAGAAGATTCTTTTAAAGCAGTGTGGAGGTGCAATGACAATGGAGCTGCCCCAAAAAAGGATCAACATATGTGGGCGTGCGAAAGTACGCTAGCACTGTTGAGTTGTGAAAACAACACCAAATGTAGACAGCTTTTTTGAAGACGGAGTCAAAAGCCTGGGACACCGGTGGGAAAGACAAATGCAGATTCGGCATAGAGTCTGCAGTCCGCTCTGGACATGCCCAGAAAGGAGAGGCAGTATACAAATCCCCTAAATAAATAAACAACTGGATTGACCTCACCATTCCATTACTGTGCTAGATGGTGCTTTGTTGTTGTTGTTGTTGTTGGAGGCATTACTACTTATCTTTAAGATTGCACTGATTTCCACCAGTTTCCTCCTCCCAGCTTGGGAGACACCCCCTCCAAAGTGAATACCACCACAAACAAACAAGCAAGCAAGCCCTGGTGCTAGAAGTTTGGAAGCATATGACATGCAGCCCCCCAGCACAGCAATTGAGTAGTGACAACAATGTCTGTTGGGGTTGCCAATTCTGTACTGGGAAATCCCTGGAGATTCGGGAGTAAAGCTTTGGAAGGCAAGGTTTGGGCTTCAGTGCCATAAAGACCACTCTCCGAAGCAGCCATTTTCTCTTGAGGAGCTGATCTTGTCATTATGTATTGAGCCTGAACTGCCCTTGCAGAAGGACTGAGCTTGGGGATGCATAACAATAGCTTGCTAGGATCCTAGAACGGACCAGTAGGGAGACAAGGATCCTAGAGTAAGCCAGTTGGGAAACAATAGAGTGTAAATAGCCTATCGTTGGGAGTGGGGTGTGTTTTGGGTGTAACCCTTTTCAGGCATAAATACCTGGCGTCGGCCAGGGATAGCCAGTCTTCTTCTTTCTCTGGCTGAATCACTAATAAACCATGAGCTGATCACTTCTACGCATCTGAACCCAGTATATTTCATCTGTCACAGGGGTCATTTCCTGCAGGAGCGCACAGGAGCGGAGCTCCAGCAGTAAAGAACCCAGGGGGCGGGCACATGTAGCAAGCCCCACCCCCTGCTCCCAGCAGCCCTCAGTCAGAGCAAGAAGCAGCCAGGTAAGCTGCAGAGACCCCCCCCAGCCCAAAACAGTCCAGTGGCACTTTTAAGACCACGGTTTATTCAGGTACAAGCTCTCCCTCCTCTGCCAGGACAGATCTGCACGTTCCCCCTCCCCAACAGCTAGCAATCCAAAACAGTCCAGTGGAGCCTTCTGACACACTTCCGGTGATGTCAGGGGGTGTGACATATTCAAATAAGTTATGCAAATAAGTTATGCTAATGAGCTCCTGCACCTCTTTTTCTACGAAATGACCCCTGATCTGTCATCTAGTGATCAGTTGCAATTCCAGGAGATCCCCAGAACCCACCTTGAGGTTGGTGACCCTAATGCCCATTGCCCACCCCAGTCGGAATAACGAGACAGACAACAGTTTGGAAGCAAACAAGGGCCACTTTATTAACCATTTATCATACCATTGCGGCAAGGGACCAGCTAAGCGAGCACGGAACAGGCAAGGCAGGCGTCATTCCCCTGACCAACCTCCTTGTCCTTTTCTCGGGTGGGTCACCAAGCTCCAGTCTTGAGCCATCGGTCTGGCTCGCGACCGGCAGCCCAGCAAAACTGGTTGCCACCTAGGAGCGCCTATCCCCGAAGCCTTGCAACTTGCAGAGAGGAGCCTTACCCTAAGAGGTTCCCAGAGGAGGTGATCACCATTCCCCATCTTGGACCTGAAAATCCGAAGGCAGTTCCTGATGACTCCCTGTCCCCTAACGGGGAAAATACCGTAAGGTGCTCACCAGTTCCAGTTGCCGGGAGGCCAGGAGCTCCATTGGCCAAATTGCCCATAGGCTAGAGGCCTAGGAGAATGCCCAGAGAGGGATAGCCACTCTCCACCTTTCTGTGCATGTCCAGAGTGGATTGCAGACTCTAATGCAGTGATGGCGAACCTTTTAGAGACCAAGTGCCCAAACTGCGACCCAAAACTCACGTATTGATCGCAACGTACCAACACGGCAATTTAACCTGAATACTGAGGTTTTGTTGTTGTTCAGTCGCACAGTCGAGTCCGACTCTTCGCGACCCCATGGACCAGATCCCGCCAGGCCCTCCTGTCTTCCGCCGTCCTCTGAAGTTTGCTCAACTTCATGTTCGTTGCATCTATGACACTGTCTAACCATCTCATCCTTTGCCGTCCCCGTCTTCTTTGACCTTCAATCTTTCCCAGCATCAGGGTCTTCTCCAGGGAGTGCTCCCTTCTCATTTGGTGGCCAAAGTATTTGAGCTTCAGTTTCATTATCTGGCCTTCCAGGGAACAGTCAGGGTTGATTTCTTTGAGGATTGACTGATTTGATCTCCTTGCAGTCCAAGGAACTCTCAAGAGTCATCGCCTGCACCATAATTCGAAAGCATCTATTCTTCGGTGCTCGGCCTTCCTTATAGTCCAACTCTCGCAGCCACACATGACTACTGGGAATACCATTGCTTTGACCATGCAGACTTTTGTTGGCAGGGTGATTTAGGCAGACTAGTGGCAAAAGACAAGGATACTTTATGATGCAGAGGGAAACAGGTACTGGAACAAAATGTATTATATAAATGTTTGCGTTTGAAGATACTCTATTATGTAAAATGCCAGGTGATTAATAGCCTCCTCTCATTATAATTGAACAAATTATTCCCTGGATGCCAAATGCTTATTATCTCATCATTCTCATCGTGCCGTCTGATTGAATCACTGCCTAAGGTTGCATTAGGTCAGAATTCTTACCATTAAAGCTGCAATCATCAAACCACTTGCTCTGGAGAAACCCCGTGACCTCCAGAATGGTGGCTTTGGTATGTGACCCCAAATATATATTTTAATGCTTCCTTGATTATCGACTGTACTTCCTGTACATGTTAGCAAAAAAGAAAAAAATAGACTTATCCGTTTACATCGTGCATCTTTACCTTTCTGCAAGCTTTTCAAAAATTATTCTCTGCGCTTTCAGATCTTCGTTCTAGTTCTAAAAAGTCAACTGTTACACCAAGAGAAAATTCAATATTGTTACTATTTTGCACTTCTCTACTGAGCGGGCCGGCCTACTCTACTATTGTGAATGTCTTGATGTGTTCCTTATATGGATTGCTTCTCTAAGCACAGCACTGGTGCGAATTAAAGTGTTGTATTGTAGCAGATGTAACTTGTTATAGAAGAAGCACCAGTGACATGTTGTATTGCAGGTCAGTATAACCTATATAGCAGCGCAAGGCCTTTGATCCAAAGCCAGTCTGTGCCTAACGGCATGGATGTACAAGATGACAGGCTGTGTTCAGGCTAGGGTTGCCATTCCCCAGTTGGGAGTGGGGGATCCCCCAATTTTGGGGGGCTTCTGCCAATGTTCCCTCTAAGGTGTGGAATCTTGTGAGCAAACATTCTACTTTGTGAGCTACTGGCATTAAAGTGGTGAGCGAGCAATTTGACTACTGCATAAATTAGTCTGCTCTGGAGCCATTCTGCCTGAGCTAGGACAAAAATGTGTGAGCTGGAGGCTAAAAAACTGTGAGCTAGCTCACACTAACTCAGCTTAGAAGGAACACTGGAGGCAACCCTTTCTGCCTTTCCTTTCATGATCTGCCTAAGTTCGCAGAATCCACATTGCTGTCAGATGGCCATCTAGCCTCTGTTTGAAAACCTCCAAAGAAGGCGAGCCCACTACCTCCTGAGGAAGCCTGTTCCTCTGAGGAACCGCTTTGTCAGGAACTTCTTCCCAATGTTTAGTTGAAAACTCTTCTGATTTAATTTCAACCCATTGGTTCTGGTGCGACCTTCTTGGGCAACAGAAAACAACTCCGTAATGTCCTCTATATGCCAGCCCTTCAAGAACTTCAAATTAACCAATCATATCGCCTCTCAGTTGCCTCGCCATCCTTCCTGAGCTAAGGCAGAAATGTGTGAGCCGGAGGCTAAGAAACTGTGAGCTAGCTCACACTAACTCAGCTTAGAGGGAACACTGCCGGCACTTGCCCCAAATAGCAACGTCGCCAGAAATAAACGCAGTGTGCTGACATCACACGGAAGTGACGTCAGCATGTTGGAGATGTCACGCGGCGATGCTCTGGTTTTGGGGCAAAACTCTATGATTCGAGGCTGATTTTACCGTAGAGTTTTGCCCCAAAACAAGAGCGTTGCCACACAATGTCCCTAACGTGCGGACATCACTTCCATGTGATGTCAGCACATCGCGGCTTTTTGCCCCACTCCTGGAAACCTCCCCCGCCGGCGCAGCATTCAGATCTGGCAACATTAGTTCAGACATCGGGTGATTTCCCACAAGCGCTGCTCCGCGCTCACTCTTCTCTTTGGCCCGATGGTACGTGTCAATCCTGTTTTTTGAAGATTGAGTAGACGCGGGGAAAATTGCACAAAGCTGCAGGGCAAAATGCGGCCGCGCAGCAGCTTGTGTGAAATTGACACGTACCATCGGAGCAAAAGGGAGGAGTGAGCGCGGAGCAGCGCTTGTGGGAAATCACCCATCCTGTTATTGTGTAGTATGACTATCAGTAACCAGAATTCAGAACAGAAATTCTTAGCTATATAGAAAGCAAATTACTTACTATTATTATTATTACTGTGTTGAGCTTCTCCATACGAACACCTGACTCTTACAAGATGACTTCCCTGCTGTTCGCTGTTAATCTAAACAGCCAGCCAGGCATTAGGATCATAGTGATATAAGACAACATTCCCATCATGGCACAAAAATATTACAAGTTGGTGCTTGGTGCTCAGGCATTTCCACCATTTTCTGTTTTAGCACTGTCAGCAAAGTTGCCGTTCAAGCAAGACCTTTAAGTGCCACTCCACATATTTTGGGGGGCTCCAGGCTCAAATCCCCACTCTTGCTGGGTGACCTTGGGCCAGTCACGCACTTTCAGCTCAACCTGCCTCGCAGGGTTGTTGTGACAATAAAATGGAGGTGAAGAGAATGATGTAAGTGACTATGTAAGCTACTTTGGGTCTCTGGCTGGGCAGTAAGGTGGGTATAAATGAAGTTTAAAATTACCAAAAATACCTCCCTGGCATATTTCAGCCTCTCTCCACGTTGCAGAGACAATGGGAATCAGGCTCCTGCATGCTTAGGAAGTTAGATCCCTGCAGCATGATGAGTGGTTGACAGCTTCATAGTCACATTGGGCAATCTTGGCACAATATGCCAAAAAAATTGTAGTGTATAGTGTGACCCTAAGTTTGACCCTACAGACCTTCCTTACGGGAATTCTCAACACTCTCATCAAACTATTTTATATAATCTCTCAACAAGCACCATGTGAAGTAAGTCTGGCTAGGAGAGAGTGAGCTTCTAGGACCAATGCTCCCTCTAAGCTGTGGAGTCTTGTGAGCCAAAATCCTACTTTGTGAGCTACTGGCCTTAAAGTTGTGAGTGAGCGATTTGGCTGCTGCATAAATTCGATTGCTCTGGAGCCCTCCTTCCTGAGCTAAGACAGAAATGCGTGAGCCGGTGGCTAAAAGACTGTGAGCTAGCTCACACTGACTCAGGTTAGAGGATCCAAACCTGGGTCTCCCTGATCCTAGTCTGAAACTCTGATTCAGGTAATGCCATGAAGCTTAAAGTGGCATTAACAAGACATAAATGCACGGTGTGGATACGGACATAAATGCACGGTGTGGATACGCAGCACAGAGGATAAATGAGACTGGAGATCGTAGAACAGTGGTGGCGAACCTATGGCACTCAGAGCCCTCTCTGCGGGCACACGTGCCATCGCCCCAACCAGGCCCAGACCATCATTAAAGTGTCGAATTCTCTGCCAAATAATTTTAAGTAAGTGAAAGCATTTGGGATTGCTTTCCTTACTTTGTTTAGATCATCTTAAGTTAATGTATGAGGGTTTTTTTCTAAAATAAAACCTCAGCATTCAGGTTAAATTGCCGTGTTGGCACTTTGCGATCAATAAGTGGGTTTTGGGTCGCAGTTTGGGCACTCGGGTCTCTAAATGTTCGCCGTCACTGTCCTAGAAATAGGCAAGACATTCCTACATAATTGTTCTTGTCAGGGGTCATTTCGTAGAAAAAGAGCTAGGGGGACTCATTAGCATAACTCATTAGCATATGCCACACCCCCTGACATCACCGGAAGTGTGTCCTCGCACAGTCGGCGGCGACCTCCAGCGGGCACCAGCAGGGAGCTCCAAGCCCCACCCTCCCGCACCTCACCCGGGGGGATG
>NW_015165954.1:73293-79938 GCF_001447785.1 Gekko japonicus
ATTATTATTATTATTATACTGTACTGTAATTCAAAGTTTATCTGTAGTACACGGTCATACAAAGCGTCTGAGGAACTTCCAAAGTGCCGGTAAATACAGCAGAAAAGAACAACACTGTTCTTTAACTTTATATAGAACCTTATCTTGCCACAACATTTTTGTCTAAGCACCAGCATCACCCTTGAACTTAGCGCAATGGTGAGAAAGAAGCTTGTTAACTAGTTCTATTCCATATTAAGCTCAAGGGAAAACAGGGTGTTGGATCAAAGAAAATTTGCTTGTTCAGCTCTGGGAATAGAACTTCTCAGTTAATTGCTGCTGCACTGAAGTACACGAAGGTGTGAAAGGATCTGTCCTATTTGAAGCGGCCGTTGCTTGAAGCATGTGTGGAAAAAGAAAATCCATACTGCACCAAACCTGGCATAGCAGTTTAACTAAATAACCAGTGGTTTCCACAAAAGAAAATACACCGGAAAGCCCATGATGAAAAGCAGCCAGATACGGCATAACGTCAGAACAGCATTTTTAAATTCTTCAACAAGAAACGAGGCCTTATCTCAGGCAAACCATCATTATAGCCAACACACTGGATGTTTATTTAAGCACACCTGTATCACATGGTTTGCATTGTTTTTCAGATTCGTGAGCCAGATTCTACATGAGAAGTAAAATGAAAGCCAAGAGGCTCTGTAGTATATAAACGGAAAAACCGAAGCGGAAATTCTATTACAAAATTCATTTAATTTTGGTTCACAGAGATTACTAGGCTCGTTAATTTTGAGAAACAATTCTCAGTTTTTCATATTCAGTGCGGAATCCAGTTTGCTAGAAAAACCTAGATGCTAGAGGGTTCAATGGGGCATGAGAATTATTTGGAGTACAACAGGTAGGCAGTGGGATGGAATAATGCCCATAAAGGTATGACAGTTACACAGGGGTCATTTCCTGCGGGAGCACACAGGAGCGGAGCTCCGGCAGTAAGGAGCCCAGGGGGTGGGCACATGCAGCAAGCCCCACCCCCTGCTCCCCGCAGCCCCTCAGTCGGGCCACAAGGAGCAAGAAGTAACCAGGTAAGTTGCAGAGCCCCCCCCACCTTCAGGTACAAGCTCTCCCTCCTCTGTGAGGGCAGATCTGCGTGTTCCCCCCACCCCCCATAGCTAGCAATCCACTCCTCCTCCTCCTCCTCCTCCTCCTCCTCCTCCTCTTCCTCTTCCTCTTCCTCTTCCTCTTCCTCTTCTTCTTCTTCTTCTTCTTCTTCTTCTTCTTCCTGCAATGTTGGCTTCTCACACTGATATTCCGAGATTTACTATACCTGAATGTGGAAATTGTTGGTTCTGGTGGTGTATTGGTTCTTTTTTTCTGGTGGTGTATTGGTTCTTTTATCTATGGCAATTTTATCTCTGTGTTGCTTTTTGTGTTTTCTGCTTTTAAAGGTTTCCCCGTAAGTTGTAAATAAAACTTTTTGCAGGCTGCCTTTACAATATCAACGAAAGGCACAATATACATTTAAAAAATAAACAAACACCTGCCTTTTGTAAGCTGTGTCCCTGCTTTTATTTTTCAGATTCTCTGGAGACAGTATCGAAGGAGGAGGAGGAGGAGACTGGATTTATACCCTGCCCTTCACTACCTGAAGGACTCTCAGAGCAGTTTACAATCTCCTTTCCCTTCCCCTCCCCACAACAAAGGAGGAGGAGGAGGAGGAGGAGGAGGAGGAATAATAGGCTGGATTTATACCCCACCCTTCACTACCTGAAGGACTCTCAGAGCAGCTTACAATCTCCTTTCCCTCCCCCTCCCCACAACAGACACCCTATGAGGCAAAACAAGAAGAAGAGATTGGATTTATACCCTGCCCTTCACTACCCAAAGGAGTCTCAGAGCGGCTTACAAACTCCTTTCCCTTCCCCTCCCCACAACAGACACCCTGTGAGGTAGGCGGGGCTGAGAGAGCTCTTTTGAGAACTTCACATGAGAGAACAGCTCTGAAAGAACTTGTGACTGACCCAAGGTCACATCAGCAGGTGCAAGTGGAGGAGTGGGGACTCAAACCCGATTCTCCCAGATTAGAGTCCGTGCTCCTAACCACTACACCAAACTGGCTCTCTACTGGGTCAAATTTAGAAAGGCAACAAATCCTTCCTTGAGATATACTGCAGAGGAATCAGATCAAGAATAGATCAAACCCAATAAATTCAGGACATTATTTACAAAGGTCCACAGAAAAGCCTTCTGGATGCAGACAGCAGTGTTGAATGGTGAAACAAAAAAACAAAAAAAGACTTCACTAGGATGCTCCATCATAAAAGGACACTTGAAGAAATGGGCATTCTACCCTCCCTCTTCTGGAAGTGCAGAAAAACTAATACCACAGATAGTTTGTACGGATAGCTTGAAATGCTAAACAAAAACTCATATGTCCTTACCCATACATGGCAATAATTTGAGCTGTTTCATGCGTCCAAAAAAGGATCTCATGGATCTCAGCAAAGCAGAGGGTGGGGGATGTGAATCATGCCTTCTGTTTTGACACATGATTTCTTATAACATAGGAAGCATGTGGGAAAAAACATATATACTGGCAGGGCTCTTTTTGGGCAGGAACGCACAGGAACGGAGTTCCGGCTGGATCCCGAGTTGGCCACGCCCAGCAGGAGTTCATTAGCATAATAGGCCACACCCAACAGCAGAAACTCATTAGGATTGGCTACATTAGGGGTGTGTGACCTAACATGCAAAGGAGTTCCTGTTACAAAAAAAGCCCTGGGTTTTGACAACAAACAAGGTAAACAGAATAAGAAGGGAACGGTGAGTGTGGCTGGATGACCACACTTCTGGTAACATGGCGGTGTGGCCTAATGTGCTAATGAGTGGGGCTGTCAGAGTGTGCCCTAATATGCGAATGGGTTTTGCTGTTGGGTGTGGCCTATTATGCTAATGGTTCCTGCTGGGCCTTTTCTACAAAAAGAGCCCTGTCTGGGTAAAGCAATGCTTCACTGCAACACTTCTCAGATTACTGTTTTCAGGCATGGTGTTGGTCCTCAGTCATGCCCACAATTAAGGCTGTGTCAGCACCAGCAATTCACCCTGCGTCTCTTTTCTTTGTTGGCCCCTCCTTGGCTCTGCACATTCCAATACCACTCTTTGCATACTTTCATCTGTTGTAAACAGCAGTACAGGAACTGCTTGCCAATGCCTGCACCTGTCATGCTAGGCAGCCCCTGCAAGAAGATCCACTTTGTGTACAAGTTTTCCATGCCTGAGATCCATACAAAGTGAGTTGGGGGTACATACCTGAGAATACACCTGCTCATAGGTAGGTGCATACCTGCAAGCAGATCTACTAAGCACTCCAGTTTCAGCTGGTGCATGGCAGAGAAACCATGTCTCGTTGTGATGTTGGTCCCGATATGGAAAGGAATGTGATGATGTCAGGATATCATGAATACGTTTCTCACTGCCCAGGATAGTAAGATGAGGCTTCTTGCACATGGGCTTCTTAGGGTGGATGCAAGTGACTGATCATTCACAGCGGCGACATCTTCCCCTCAGCCCAAGCCAGGTCAGGGAGAATGGATGGATTCAGCTTGCTTCCCTTGACAGGAAGCTCCAGCTTTGTGTCCTGCTGTGCAAACTTTCAGTGTTCCCTCTAAGCTGAGTTAGTGTGAGCTAGCTCACAGTTTTTGAGCCTCCAGCTCACTCGTTTTTGTCTCTGCCCAGGAAGGAGCGCTCCAGAGCAAACTAATTCATGCAGTAGCCAAATTGCTCACTCACAACTTTAAGGCCAGTAGCTCACAAAGCAGAATTTTGGCTCACAAGACTCCACAACTTAGAGGGCACATTGCTCTTCACTGTGGGCTGAGCAATGGTCGTACAGAAATGACAGGTTCTTAACAATGAACAAAATAACATATAAATAGCGAACTGTTATAAGCAACAACTCTACAAGTACATTGTGATATTGACACTTGTTGTACTAACATTTTTATTAACAGTGAAAAGATCTCCTCCTCTTGGGACTTTTAGTTTAGTGTGGTTTTCTTTCCTTTATCTTTAGTTGTAGCCTCTTTCCTAATATTTCTTTGTAGTTTTGTAGTCTATGGCAAAATAAAAAATATCCCTTTGGGGATTTAAAAAAAAGGAAAGAAATGACAGGTTCTTCTCACAATAGACAACAAGCAGGCTCCTATGTGCAAATAGCTCGGTTAATCTGTATAGTTTGAGGAGAACGCTGCTGCCTTGGGCATATTGCGATGATGATGATGTATGGCATTGTGTGTAGTCTAGCCGGGATTGTCTGGCAGCCAGAAGTTCCAGCTCTTTTAGAGTTATGCACCACTAGGTGGTGAACTAGACTTGTTTTTAAGGCATGGGGATGTTTCAGACGTGGTTGGTCATTGCTTGGCTCTGCGTCACGACCCTGGTATTCCCTGGAGGTCGCGTGTCCAAATACTAGCTGAAAAGTACTCAGAACGAAGAGTGATTTCAGCAAGAGTACTTTATTTAGTGAAGAACAAGACAAGGACCCCCGGCACACAGGCCGGTATATATGCCCAGAACCCACCACCAAAACACACCCCCTAGTGACCCTATAGGTTATTTACAGTGGCCGAGAGTTTCATAGGCTCTCGGCCGCGGACCTTGCCCTCTGGTTGGTGCGGGCTAGGATCCGCTCTGCTATTGTTCTCACGGCACGCAGCTTTGGACTTGTGCGGGACCGCATGGCCCAACGGTCGCGCACGTGGCAATATGGATACATTACACTAGCCAAGGTGGACCCTGCTTAGCTTTTGAGATCTTATGAGACTGGACTAGCCTGGGCTATGCAGGACAGGGGGCTATGGGCATAATAACCACTAACATAGCCCTTAGCGTTCATAGAGTGGTTCAGTGAGGGATGATGTGGTGCAGTGGTTAGAGCGCAGGCCTAGAACCTGGGATGAACAGGTTCGAATCCTTCACTCAACCATGGAACCCCCCCTCCTTCCGAGGTGACCTCTGACAATCTCTCGGCCTAACCTACCCTCCCAAAATTGCTGTTGTGTGGATTAAATGGAGGAGGGGAGTATGATGTGGAAAACTGCTTTGGCTCCTGGATCAGGGAGGAAAGTGGGAGATAAGTAATAAAAAAGTAAGCATCCATAAGTAATGCCGCAACAATCTATAGCAGGAGTCATTATCCCCACTTTGAGACGGAGATAGAGCAGCTTGCCAAACTACATTTTATGTATGACTTCATTCCCTTTCAGTTCTGAGCAGGGGTTAGGTATTAGTGATGGGCCATAGGTATAGCCTTATCACCACCACAACTTATTCTGGTAACAGCGATGCGTCCCTCCATCAAAATGAAACTGCAGGCTGTGGAAGGTCGGTAGTTCAGCAGTTCGAGACCCGCATGACTCCCGTCTCTAGTTCCAGCTCCTGCCAACCTAGCAGTTCCAAAGCAAGAAATTGCAAGTAGATAAATAGGTACCACTTCGGTGAGAAGGTAACAGCGTTCCGTGTGCCTTGGCGTCTAGTCATGCCGGCCACATGACCACGGAAACATCTCTGGACAGCGCTGACTCTTTGGCTTGGAAACAGAGATGAGCACCGCAACCCTAGAGTCGGATTCGACTGGATTTCGAGCAAGGGAAACCTTTACCTTTACACTGTATGCACTCTGTAAGCCGCCCGGGGCCCGTTCGCGGGAAGGGTGGGATATAAATGCAATGCAATAAAATAAATAAATAAATTCTCTCTTTCTCTCTCGCTTTGAAGCGAAAGGCAACAAAAACGACTCGCTGCTCCCCCACACACACACACTTGGACGGCCTTCCTGCTGCTAGAGATCGTCCTCTAGATAGCTGGTGCAGCGTACCGACGAGTGCTCATTAGCAGACGCCGTCTGAACGGGCGCACCTGTTGAGTTTCGACGGGCGCCGCGCAGCTGCTCCGCGCTGGGGAGCCTCGGCGGGGCGGGGACAGCGCTCGCTCTCTCTCTCTCCGGAGGCGCACGTTGGGCAGCGCCGGGCTCCTTGGGTGGCTGCTGGCGCCGAGCCGGGCCCTTCCCCCTCAGTGGGCAGGGCCACGGGGCAGTCTCGGGGAGCCGCGAAGGCGAGCGAGCGCCTCTCCAGCCGCCGCCGCCGCCGCCTCCCGCGCCCGCATCTCCCGCGTCGCTCCCTCCGCCGCCCGGCCTCGGCATGTCGTCCCCGCCGCCCGCTCCCCCGGCGGAGAGGAAAGCGTGGCGCTTGGGGCGCCTGTCCGTCGGGGCCCGCAAGGGCAGCATGAAGCCGGCCGCCCTGGAGCTCAGCGAGAACGGCGCCCCCGACGCGCGGTACGCGCCCTTCTCCACGCCGCCGACGCCGCCCCCCCACGGCTGCCCGGAGCCTGGCGCGCTGCCGCCGCCGCTGGTGGTGCCCGCCGACTTCCCGCGCCCGCCGGTCAGCCTGGACCCGCGCGTCTCCATCTACAGCGTCCGCAGACCCCTGCTGAGCCGCAGCCACATCCAGGGCCGCGTGTACAACTTCTTGGAGCGGCCCACCGGCTGGAAGTGCTTCGTCTACCACTTCACCGTGTAAGTCCACCTCTGCTCCCGGCTGACCGGGCTCTTGGCCGCTTGGCCGCTGCCTGCCTGCTTGCCTGCCTCCTGCCGCTCCTCCGCTC
>NW_015165954.1:80049-105025 GCF_001447785.1 Gekko japonicus
GGTGCTCATCTCCGTTTCCAAGCCGAAGAGCCAGCGCTGTCTGAAGACGCAAGGGTGTAGACTTTCCAATTTCCCGGGGGGGGGGGCTGGGGCTGGGGCTGGGCCAGAGGCATTGCTTTGCTAGGAGCAAGGGTGGCTCCCGAGGGAGGCCAAGTACCTTCCTGAAAATTTCGGCGGGGGCTGAAGCCCCGCCGCCCCCACGATTACGCCTATGCGAAGACATCTCCGTGGTCACGTGGCCGGCATGACCAAACGCCGAGGCGCACGGAACGCTGTTCCCTTCCCACCGAAGGGGTACCCATTTATCGACTTGCCATGTCTTGCTTTCGAACTGCTAGGTTGGCTTTAGGAACTTTCATAAGAACTCCCATCAGCAGGCATGTCCAGCTTCAATGATCTGTTTTTTCCGGCCAAGGTGATCTACCACCTTGGAAATAACGTGTCAAATTAGTTTCAAATTAGATTTTAAGCCATTAAAGTTGGGTTCCACTGCGCCCCCCCCCCCCAATTTATAATGCACCTTCTGTCAGGAGACCAAGTGGGGCTGGTGATCTACCTCTGATCCCTCCAGGATCTACTGGTAGATCCCGATCTACCTGTTGGACATACCTCCCCATAAGGAAGGGGCTGCATTGCCGCCTGATCTGTTATAAAGCTAGCCTAGCATCCTCTTTGCATAGCAGTCATGCTACTGCTGTTGCACCTTTCTGGGGCAGACTCTTGTGTGCTGGATAACAGCCTTTAAAGAACTACTCTGATGCTAACAGAAGCACACAGGTGCACCAGCGGACAGTCCCTTCTCTTGAGTAGTTCCTTGGAATTAAGTGGGGCTTCTATGTTTCGCTCAGGGTGCATAGCGTTGCAACTTCCATTAAGCACACGCTCTCTCTGTTTCTCCGTTCAATGTAATCGTCTAGATTTATACAGACTTTTAATATAACACAAGCAATGCTCCCTCTAAGCTGTTGCGTCTTGTGAGCCAACGTTCTGCTTTGTGAGCTGCTAGCCTTAAAGTTGTGAGCGAGCCATTTGGCTTCTGTCTAAATTAGTTTGCTCCGGAGCCTTCCTTCTTGAGCTGAGACAAAAATATGTGAGCCGGAGGTTAAAAACCTGTGAGCTAGCTCACACTAAGTCAGCTTAGCGGGAACACTGATACAGAAGTTTGCACATGGAGAGGTATGTGCAGTCCTTCCTGTCCTTCACGTACAGGCAATGTATGTCATTTCTTGTAATAACATGGAACTGTGCCACTGAAAAGTGAGTCCAGTGGATGCATCTGTGTAGGAGTATTCCTAGAAATAGCCCATGTGCATGCTGGGGAGCACCACTGTGGACTGTTTTGTACCAAAGGCACACATGAAACCACTTTGAACCTCTGCTTAATGAGCTGTGTTCTACTTTCCCTCATTGTGTTCCGTTCATTCATAATGTTCTTAGTAAAGCAAGTCATTGTGTCCTGAGAACTTCTGGCTACACTTCCAAAGCCCGTATATATTTTTGTTCTCTTAATTCTCTCAACCAGCCACCTGTCAACACCTGTCAATTCATTATTCAGTGTTAGGGCATAACTACATGTTGCATGGGCCTTATATGGTGGATCAAGTGGTTAAGATGCTCAACTGCAGGCTGTGGAAGGTCGGTAGTTCAGCAGTTCGAGACCCGAGTATGCCGCATGACGGAGTGAGCTCCCGTCTCTAGTTCCAGCTCCTGCCAACCTAGCCGTTCGAAAGCAAGAAATTGCAAGTAGATAAATAGGTACCACTTCAGGTGGGAAGGTGACAACGTTCCGTGTACCTCGGTGTCTAGTCATGCCGGCCACATGACCACGGAAACGTCTTCGGACAGCGCTGGCTCTTTGGCTTGGAAACGGAGATGAGCACTGCATCCCTAGAGTTGGATTTGACTGGATTTCGAGCAAGGGAAACCTTTACCTTTACCTTACATGTTGCATGTAGTAATTCAAGCTCAAATCTGTCTAGGAAAAAGCAGGATTTGGAACAAGCAACCATCGAGGAGTGCTTTTCCTTCCCTGCCCACTGCTTCTTGGTTCCAAATTGCACTCCCCAAGCTTGTTTTCTTCCTGTGGTATTGTGCATGTTTGGAAGAGAAACTCACAGCATGGGAAGAGGGGATTTGGAGTGGAGAGCTGGTGAGCAGAGAGGGGGGTTAACCTTCAAATCCTTTTACTTGCTCTTGACGGCAGCAGGGCCGAGAAGAGTCGAACTTCGTTGACTGTAATGCTGTGTTCACTGAATAACTTCAGAACACATTGTGCGTGTCCCGTAGCCTACGGCCATGGATCTAAACATGTTCATGTAGGTTCTGTTGAAATTGTTGAGATATACTGTATCGTAATAAGTGTGATTAGGATTGGGACGTAAGACTTGGAGGCAGGTTTCGTCACAGCCAGTTCAATATCCAAATGAGTCCGTTATTTTCAAAAATTACTGAAGTGTAGTGTAGGAGCTGCGGTGGCTCAAGTGGTTAAGACGCTGAACTGCAGGCTGTGGAAGGTCAGTAGTTCAGCAGTTCGAGACCCGGGTGCTGCATGACAGAGTGAGCTCTCGTCTCTAGTTCCAGCTCCTGCCAACCTAGCAGTTCGAAAGCAAGAAATTGCAAGTAGATGAATAGGTACCACTTCGGTTGGAAGGTAACAGCGTTCCGTGCGCCTTGGTGTTTAGTCATGCCGGCCACATGACCACGGAAACGTCTTCGGACAGCGCTGGCTCTTCGGCTTTGAAACGGAGATGAGCACCGCAACCTTAGAGTCGGATTCAACTGGCTTTCGAGCAAGGGAACCTTTACCTTTACCTTTAGTGTAGGTTATCCAAGGGAGGTAAGGTGGGATGGTAGAACCTGATCTCATCAGATTTCAGAAGCTAAGCAGGGTCAGTCCTTGGAAGAAAGACCACCAAGGAAGACTCTGCAGAGGAAGGCAATGGCCAACCTACTCTGCTTCTCTCTTGTCTTGAAAGTCCGTTTCTGGGATTACTGCGAATTGGCTGCAACTTGATGCCATTTTATACGCACACACACTCTAAATCTGGGCTGAGACATGAGAAAGAAAGAAAATTGGGACTATAAATACCATTCTTCGTTGTTTTTTCCTTCTTTTTGGAAATGGAAACAGAGCATTTCATAGATTATACTTTTAATTTTTTTTATTAAGGCATTTAAAACCAATTCTGTCTGTGTACGTCTGCACAGCTGTATTGCTTCCTGATAATGAACTGTTTTCTGGCAGTTGTGATGTGATTGTTTGCTAACCTCAATAAGTGTTGAGCACATGTAGCCTTCTAGGCATGCTGAAAGGAATGTAGTCTAAATACACAGATCGTGCGCTTGAGCCAAGAAACCGAAGACCTTAGTATACACTGGAACACAACATGACATTCGCTGCCTTTAAATAATTTGGCATCCCCTTTAGAGTTGGCATAAATGATTTATTTCCTCATGTTGGTATGTTTAAAATAACATTGCTTTCAAGCACAGCAAAGCTCTTTTGAATCACGGTTTGAAAGCCATCGACCGAATAAAATTCACAGCCTCCAAATGTAGATGTGTTATATTTGTCTAACCAGGCCCACTTTTCAGGTTGGATATATCATGAGAACATAATGTGCCCTTGAGGAAGTAGTCTGAGAGTTTATGAGCAGCACATTTGAAGGGGGGGGGGCTGTGAAGAAGCACAGAGAGAGTAAACTATTAGGAAGTTTCAGGGGTCATTTCCTGCAGGAGCGGAGCTCCGGCAGTAAAGAGCCCAGGGGGCGGGCAAATGCAACAAGCCACACCCCCTGCTCCCAGCAGCCCTCTGTCAGAGTAAGAAGCAGCCAGGTAAATTGCAGAGCGCCCACCCACACCCCGCGCCAGTCACCACAAACGACAGTGGCACTTTTAATACCAAGTTTTATTCAGGTACAAGCTCTCCCTCCTCTGTGAGGGCAGATCTGCACGTGTCCCCCCCCCAATAACTAGCAATCCAAAACAGTCCAGTGGAGCCTGAGCGGTGGGTGTTGCCTTCTGACACACTTCCGGTGATGTCAGGGGGTGTGGCATATGCAAATAACTTATGCTAATGAGCGGCACCTCTTTTTCTACGAAATGATCCCTGGGAAATTTCCCCAAATAGCACTATAGTACATCATTGCTAAGATGACTGAGTGACTTCCTAGTCCTGATTCCTGAAGTTGTTCATTTAGCCATGAATCTGAACATGCCAATGAGGCTTTCTGTGCTATATGGGTGAGTCTGGAGGATAAAGGAATGCACATCTCACACTGTGCATTCCCTGACTGTAATTTACCGTCATTGCAGAATACTATATTAGTGTCACTGCCCCTTTGCAGCTTAGAGATCTTGGTGCAGCTAATTAAGATTGGAGAAGTACTTTCCCCCTTCCGTTCCCAGTTATCATACTAAGATTCAAAGTGATCTGAGCTCTTAAAGCCATTTGGACTGGGGGTGGTGAGAGGGAAATTAGGACCCCGGTCACACGGGCCAGATAACGTGGGGGGGAGGCGCAGCTGTTTGCCCCGGAGCATAATAAAGCATGGTAGCCCGATCAGATGGTCCCCCAAGTCACCGCACTTAGGCTGCTAGCTGGCGATCACGCAGCGATGCTGGAGCGTGGCAAAGAAGTGGCGCGGCAAGCGTTTCACATTTGTGCGCATGCGCAGTTCCGCGGAGCAGCACTGATTTCAGTTACGTGTTTGTGCGAATGCGGTTACGAAAAACATCCGGCTTGCGATGGGACCTGGATGGGCGCCGGATGCCACGGGATACTAGCGCTCCCGCGATCAGACGCCCGCCCCTGCCCCGCGTTTTCTGGATAGTGCACTTTCCGTGGTACTTTTTTACTGTGCATCTTCGGCAGGACGCCACGGGTTGGCCACGGGTGCGCTACGCTTCCCAGATGTTGCGGTGCGATCGCGCCCCGAAAATCCACCTGACATTTGTGCCTTTAGTGAGGCAAATCCTCCGTGTGAACGGGGGCCTAGGATTGTTTTCCACTATCTCCGGTATGGATTATATCCTTGTGCTGACCGTTTTAAGCTCCTGGGGTCTTCTTTGATCGATACGAGAAAGCACAGAGAAACACTGAAGAAACCATGGAAGGATTGAAATGGAAAATGAGGATGTGAAGAATTTCAGAGAGGGAAAAACAGCTGCAGGTTGAGAACCAAACTGTGGGGAAATGGCCTCTTGTGTGGAGCCAAGTAACTATCTGAACCTATAGGCACTGGAGCTAGGAGAACTGCTGTCATAACAGATACAATAAAAACTCTGGAATCCATTTTGAAGTAGAATCATAGAATCACAGGGTAGGATGGGGCCATAAAGGCCATCTAGTCTCACCCCCTGCTCAACGCAAGATCAGCCTAGAGCATCCCTGACAAATGTTTGTCCAGATGCTGCTTAAAGACTGCCAGTGAGGGGGAGCTCACCACCTCCCTAGGCAGCTGATTCCTCTGTTGCACGACTCTTCCCATAAAACAGGTTTTCCTAATATGAAGAAGAAGAGATTGGATTTATACCCCACCCTTCACTACCCAAGGGAGTCTCAGAGGGGCTTACAAACTCCTTTCCTTTCCCCTCCCCACAACAGACACCCTGTGAGGTAGGTGGGGCTGAGAGAGCCCTGACAGAAACGGCTCTTTTTCAAGGACAGCTCTTATCAGAGCTACGGCTTGCCCAAGGTCATCCAGCCAGGTGCAAGTGGAGGAGTGGGGAATCAAACCCGGTTCTCCCAGATTAGAGTCCGCACATTTAACCACCACACCAAACTGGCTCTCCAGCCATTACCTTCCTCTGCCCTTAATTTAAACCCATTATTGCCGCTCATATTTAACTTAGGGACCACCGTTACCCCAAGATCTTGTTCACACACACTGCTACCCAGTATGTATAGGTCACAGTGCTAATCATAATGCATTCCTCTAATTCTGTACAATCACAGGAATTTAAATGGGGTTTAACTTTGTTGGGTTCAGGATAGCTTCAGTGCTCCTGGGACTGGACTCTTTTCTTTGGATTGTGCCCAGCATGTGGCAGCTGGTAATGCTGAAATAATTAGGACATGCATACAAATGTGGGCTCCAGTCAATAGTAGAGCTCCCATTGACTTTTTTATGGTGGTGTATTGTGTTCATTGTGGGTGCTTTCACACAGACACTAAATCGCGCCCTTTCAATCCACTTTCAGTGTACTTTGCAACTGGATTTTCCCATGTGAAATGGCAAAATCCACTTGCAAATGGTCACGAAAGTGGATAGAGACTGTATTATTTAGTATGTGTGAAAGTGAGTGTGTGTGTGGTGTGTGGGGTCCTTGTCCCACTGAAGTCAAAGTGCTTGTGTTTCAGACCAACATGATTTTAAGGATTCACCTACAAACTTGCTGCTTTAAGGTATCAACGCCTGACTGTTTTAGGAGCTGCGGTGGCTCAAGTGGTTAAGACGCTGAACTGCAGGCTGTGGAAGGTCAGTAGTTCAGCAGTTCGAGACCCGGGTGCCGCCTGATGGAGTGAGCTCCCATCTCTAGTTCCAGCTCCTGCCAACCTAGCAGTTCGAAAGCAAGAAATTGCAAGTAGATAAATAGGTACCACTTCGGTGGGAAGGTAACAGCGTTCCGTGCGCCTTGGTGTTTAGTCATGCCGGCCACATGACCATGGAAACGTCTTCGGACAGCGCTGGCTCTTCGGCTTGGAAACGGAGATGAGCACCGCAACCCTAGAGTCGAATTCGACTGGCTTTCGAGCAAGGGAACCTTTACCTTTACTTTTACCTGACTGTTTTAAATATATTCTCTCTGATAATTCATTTTGCTAACTAGGCCTTCAGGTGATGTAAGGTCAGTTGTGTAGAAAGGAGTGACAAAGCAGTGAGTTCTAGCTTACTCATGCTTAACAGTGGCCCTGTCCACATGAGAGGATTAGGGCCGGGAGAGGGACAGAACGGGGGCGGAGCAAACAGGCGCAATCCCACCACAACATCTGGGAAGCGTACCATGTCCGTCCCCGATCCGGCCCTTCCAGTGATGATCCGCACCAAAAAAGAACCACCTAACGAGGTGGTTCTTTTCAAACGGCTGCAGCAACGCTGGCCGTGGGAACGCCGGCGCGATCTTTCGCCGGCGCATTCCCGGCTCCTTGCCGAACTGCGCATGCTCCGACATGCGCAGTTCAGCAGACTCCCGTGCCTTTCTCCCGTCATCTGATCGTGCCAGGGAGCAAATGCACAGCGGCTCAGGGGATCTGTATGATCCCGCCACCGCGTGCCTATTTAGGTGCGGCTTTTTAAAAGCAGCACTTTGGCCGTCCCTTCTTCCCTCGTGTGGCAGGGGCCAGTGTTTATCTTCTTTCTTTGATGGTTTAGATGTATAGCCAGCTAGGTGAGTAACATTTAGTGCTACCCTAAAAAGAGTTATACACGTCTAAGTCAGTGGACTTAGAAGGGTGTTACTGTGCTTAGGATGACACTGAATATTCCATTCACCCTCCTAAAAACCCTGTGAAGCAGGTCACAGATGGGAAATTGTGACCACGAGGCAGAGCCTTGCCTCAGGCAACCCAACAAAGTCTTGGACGGAGTTGTGTTTTAAAACACGGATTCGATTCCTCTCCAGCACTCTGGCACAGGAGTAGCGCAGGGGTCACTTCGTAGAAAAAGAGGTGCAGGAGCTCATTAGCATAACTCATTAGCATAACTTATTTGCCTATGCCACACCCCCTGACATCACTGGAAGTGTGTCAGAAGGCAACACCCACCACTCAGGCTCCACTGGACTGTTTTGGATTGCTAGCTATTGGGGGGGGGGACGTGCAGATCTGTCCTCAGTGAGGAGGGAGAGCTTGTACCTGAATAAACCTTGGCCTTAAAGGTGCCACTGGACTGTTTTGGATTGCTAGCTGGGGGAGGGAACACACAGATCTGTGCAGAAAGGAAGAAAGGAGAGAAAGAAAGAGAAGGAAATAAGGAGGGAAGGAGAGAAAGAAAGAGGGAGAGAAGGAAATAAGGAGGGAAGGAAGGAGGGCTGCTTCTTGCCCCTCGTGGCCCAACTGAGGGCTGCTAGGAGTAGGGGGCAGGGCTTGTTACATGTGTCTGCCCCCTGGGCTCTTTACTGCCGGAGCTCTGCTCCTGTGCGCTCCTGCAGGAAATGACCCCTGGGAGTAGCTATTTCTCCTGTGAAGGAGAGAGAACACTTCAGAAGGCTCTGCCTAGTTCTAATTCTGCTGAACGTCAAAATGAATTGACGTTATTTGACGTGGACGAACATCTACACAGAGCTGCCCCAGCGCAGTGGTGGAAAGATTGTGTTGTGAAGCAGCAGCTTACCAATGTCTGCATGAGAAATTAATGTTTTGTAATGGAGATGCTAAAAAGAGACTTCTAATAACCCTTCACCTATTTGCATATGTTGCATTCCGGAAGTAAGTTCAAGTGGGAGTACATGGAATGTGCCGGTCTAATTAGGTCAAAAATGAGTCCCTGGCTGATTGCAAGGTTGATGTCACAGGGTCATTACACCATTCTGCTATGTAACAGAGGATTATCTGTCTGGTTTGGTTTAACGCCAAACAGTTTCTTTAGTACTGTAAGGGGTCAGTCTTATGCTCTTGTTTCCCTTGTAATAAAGGTCAGTTTACTCATATAGTAACAAGCCTACTCATATAGTTAATCCTGATGTGTAAACTGAATGGATAGCTGTAACTTTCAAATCACCTGTTTCTGGCCAGTCCTGGTACCTTGGGTACTACACTTCAGTGAATGTCGCAAGTCCTGTATGGCCTAATGCTAATAATTCATTTCTACAAAGGCAAGAAAAATGCTATCAACCATCTTTAAAGATGGCAAGAAATTAACCTGGTTTCTGGAAAAGGTATAAGAACATAAGAGAAGCCAATGTTGGATCAGGCCAATGGCCCATCCAGTCCAACATTCTGTCTCACAGTGGCCAAAAATACCAGGTGCCATCAGGAGGTCCAGCAGTGGGGCCAGGACACTAGAAGCCCTCCCACTGTTGAACCCCCCCCCCCAGCACCAGAATGCAGAGCATCACCTGCCTTAGCCTGTGAGTTCCTATCTATACCTGTGGCTAATAGCCACTGATGGACCTCTGCTCCATATGTTTATCCAGTTCCCTCTAGAACATAAGAGAAGCCAATGTTGGATCCGGCCAATGGCCCATCCAGTCCAACACTCTGTCACACAGTGGCCAAAAATACCAGATGCCATCAGGAGGTCCAGCAGTGGGGCCAGGACACTAGAAGCCCTCCCACTGCTGCCCCCCCACCCAAGCAACAAGAATACAGAGCTTGCCCCGGAGTCCCTATCTATGTCTTGCGGCTAATAGCCACCGATGGACCTCTGCTCCATATTGGTGGTGGTGGGGAAGAGCCACCAAGTCACAGCTAACTTATGGCGACCCCGTCGGGTTTTCAAGGCAAGAGACATTCAGAGGTGGTTTACTGTTGGCTGCCCCTGTGTAGCAACCCTGGTATTCCTTGGTGGTTTGCCTTCTAAGTACTAACCCGGGACGATCCTGTTTAGCTCTCAAAATCTGATGTGATCAGGCTTGCCTGGACTATCCAGGTCACGGGAGGAAAACATACTTGTTCTTTTTATTCCCTTATTCAAAGTGGGCAAAATGGGGTGGGGGTGGGGGAGGTAGAACCAGGAAACCTTCATGTTCATTGGAATCTACGCAGGGGTCGTTTCGTAGAAAAAGAGGTAGGGGAACTCATTAGCATAACTCATTAGCATATGCCACACACCCTGACGTCACCGGAAGTGTGTCTCATAAGGCCACACACCCTGACATCACCAGAAGTGTGTCATAAGGCCACACACCCTGCCCCCAACGGTCCTGGCCGCCGCTGCCGGCCTTGCAGCTCCACTAACTTACCCTCCCTCTTCTCCTGCCTCCTCCTGGCTGAATGAGGGCCGGAAGCGGGGCGGCCGGAAGCGGGGCTTCGTCGTGTGCCCCGCCCCCCGTACCTCACCCGGGGGAACTGCGATCCCCCCCGAAATGACCTCTGAATCTACGTGTAGATTATGCATGCATGCAATGCTCTCTGTGTGATAAGGAACCCTACTTTTTTCAGGGTTTCCGATTGCATGAGGAGCCTTAGGCATGTACATACGTACGTCGGCTCTTTATATGCATTCTGCTGTACATGTATGGTGAGGGAAGAGCTTGCTGCAGAGGTCCCAATATATGCTTCCCACTTAGAGTGTCTGAAAAGGGTTTACTGTGCTAGGCTTGACCAAAGGAGACATTTAACTCCCGCATAACTGTACATTGGTGCTGTTTATCCTGGAAGGGTGTAAAGGCAAAACGAGAGGTGGTGTGTGACTCCCCACCTCTTTCCAGGGCTCGTGACCAATGTTCCCTCTAAGCCCTGTGTGCAAACATTTTTCTTTGTGAGCCAAACCATAAAAGTTGTGAGCAAAACTACATTATTTTTAAAAAAATTCAGCTTACAGAATACAAAACATAGATGCAGACCTCACACATGGGGCAACTACGAGATGTGTGGCTTTTAAAAATAATTTTGGAAATTTGGTGAAAGATCTCTCTCTGAAATGATCTTATCTGACGAAGGGAGCTTTGGCTCTCAAAGGCTCTTCATACCCTGGGAAATCTGGTTGTCTCTAAGGTGCTGTCGGACTTGAATCTAGCTACTTTCTCAGCCTGCTTCACAGGAGGAAAATCAGAATGAAATTGCAATTGATAATTGCAGTTGATACAAAAGGCATAAAGCCCCTCTTCATTTTTTAGTTCTTCACCCCATCTAAGTATAGATCTGCTGTCATCAAGAGGTCTTTCGGATTCTGCAAATTCAAGGTTATTTTCAGACTATGCATGTGTTTATTAGCGGTATTTGGCTGAATATTTGTTATTCTATGCCAAATTAATGAAAGTGCCTTAGTCCGCATGCCATTAAACTTTACTAAACCTGCTTCATGTTTGTTATGTATGGTCCCAGGAGCTGAACACACTGCCCAGCAAAGAAGGAATTATGCATGAACGGTTTAAAATTCACTGCCTTCCTTAAAATCTGTGTAGCTGAGGATAAGAGAGGGTGTTTTTTTTAACCGTTGAATTCTTAGACTTGCACAGTGACTCCTATGGCAACCCGGTGAGGAAGGCCAGTATTATTTTATTCCAAAGTGTGGATTGCCTGATTTACTTTAAAAAATATTTTCAGAGAGAAGCCATGTTGGTCTGCAGTAGGATTTGAGTACAGTAGCACCCAGACAAGATTTTCAGGGTATAAGCTTACAAGAGTCACAAAAGCTTATACCCTAAAAATCTGGTTGTGGAGGGCTTCTGGAGTTCTGGCACTGCTGGTAGAACTCTGATGGCACCTGGCTTTTGGTCACAGGGACCAATTTCACACGAGCTGCGCTGCGGTCGCGACTCCCTTTGCCCCACTTCTATTGGTCAATTTCCCACTCGAAGCCGCGCTGCCACATTTTGACCTGTGGCTTCGCCTGATTTCCCCTGCAATTTCGTGATCCTCAAAAAACAGGATCACGAAACCGTGGGGAAAATCGGGCAAAGCCGCGGGTAAAAATGTGGCCGCGCGGCTTCGAGTGGGAAATTGACCAATAGAAGCGGGACAAAGGGAGGCGCGACCGCGGCGCAGCTCTTGTGTGAGATCAGTCTGTGTGTGACATAGACTGTTGAACTGGATGGGTCTCATTGTTCCATCTTACGTCCTTAAAACTGCTACTAAAAGACTCCCCACCCACCGAGACCACCATCCTCCCAGCTTCCCCCTGACATCCTTCATTTCCTTCCTCCTGCCCTCTCCAACTAAACTCGCGGGGCCTTCTTTCCTGCCAACTCCAGGGCTCACCGACCCACCCCGCGAGGCAACAGCCACCCACCAGGCAGCATGCGGAGTCCGACTGCTTCCTCGACCTCCACCCTCCTCAAGCAAGCCACCCCTCCACCCTCCACCCCTCCAGGGTGCACCAAGCCACCCTGCAAAGCCACAACTGCTTGCCTGGCAGCACGCGGAGCCCAGCTCCTTCCCCCCACCCTCCCCAACCAACCTCGAGGGGCCTTCTGCCCTAGTGCCTCTCCAAGCCGGCCAGCCGACCCGGGAGGCAACAACTGCCCCCCTGCCCAGTAGCGCTCAGAGCCTGGCTCCCTCCCCAACCTCAAGGGGCCTTTGGCCCCGATGCCTCCCCAAGCCAGCCAGCCACCCTGGGCCGGCCCGGGAGGCAACAACAACCCACCCAGCATTACATTAAGCCTGGCTTCCCCCCCACCCCCCCCAGCCAACCTCCAGGGGCCTTCAGCTCTGGCTCCTCTCTAAGCCAACCAACCACAGCAGGAGGGCACCGTACCTTCAAAGCAATTGACCAGCAGCCAGTGATGCAATGTTCCCTCTAAGCTGTGGAGTCCTGTGAGCAGAAACTCTACTTTGTGAGCAACTGGCATTAAAGCCATGAGTGAGCAATTTGGCTGCTGCATAAATTAGTTTGCTCTGGAGCCATCCCACCTGTGCTCAGACAAAAATGTGTGAGCCGGAGGCTAAGAAACTGTGAGCTAGCTCACACTAACTCAGCTTAGAGGGAACACTGCCAGTGAGCCAACCACCAGGCAAGTTGATGAGCGAGAGGGTGGGGCCACCCACTCCTTGAACCTCTGCGCTGGGATGAAAATCCCTGCGCCGACATCAGGAAATTGGTGCACTAGCGCACCCTAGCTCACTCTACAGGGAACACTGCTTGTGACCTCCGGGAGGGGGCTTACGTTGGCCATTCCAAACCACGTGGGGTCAAAGGGATATCTCCCACCTTCCAACTGACCTGTTACAGCCCTGAATTCAAGTGGGGTCTGAAACTATTACTGCTTGCCTTTAAAAGTGCTCATGACTATTTATTTAAAAACCCTGAGCGTATCTAAAGTAAGGATCTTTGGTTTTTTAACTGCTGTTTAACTTGGTTATTTTATTATGTATTTGCTGCCTTTCCACACACAATACCCTTTCCCACACACAATACAGTTTAAACAATTCAGACCACTCAAACAGTAATCTAAATAAATAAATCTCCAAGCGTCTCTTTAGATGTATGATTTCTGGTTCGGATCCAAAAACTCTTGTTTGGTGCACAGTGCTTTTGTGCATGCATGGGGAAGAGAGCATTTCTCACTTCATTTACTTTATCCTACCTTTCTCCCCGGTAGGGACCCAAAGAGGCGTACATTATTCTCCTTTCTTCCACTTTATCTTCACAGCAACCCTGTGAAGTAGATTAAGCTGTGAAGTTGTGACTGGCTCAAGGTCACCCAGCAAGCTTCCAGGGCAGAGTGGGGATTTGAACTTGGGTTTTCCAGATGAACTGCAGGCTGGAAGGTCGGTAGTTCAGCAGTTCGAGACCCGGGTGTGCTGCATGACGGAGTGAGCTCCCGTCTCTGGTCCCGGCTCCTGCCAAACTAGCAGTTCGAAAGCAAGAAATTGCAAGTAGATAAATAGGTACCGCTTCGGTGGGAAGGTGACAGCATTCTGTGCACCTCGGCGTTTAGTCACATTGGCCACATGATCATGGAAACGTCTTCGGACAGCGCTGGCTCTTCAGCTTGGAAACGGAGGTGAGCACCGCAACCAGCCTGCAGTTCTGTGTATTGTTTGTACTTTGCAGGCCGTGTACACTGGTAGTTACTGTTTCACTATAATGAATAGACTGGCCAAAGTATATTAGACATTGCCTGCTGCTATCTGAGCGGAAAAGTTTTATGTCCCTATCAAGACATGAAATGCATCGTCCAAACGTGTAATAACTCTTGAGGATTAATTGGACACATATAATCACAAAAACGAGAATGAATGCATCGGTGAGACTCTTGAGCTGTTTTTTAGGACATGAGTAAACACCTGGGAAGCAGGTCTATTGTGTTAACTCTTCAGTTTGCTTGCGTTTACAGTACCTGGTAGAACCTGGTGAACAGGGGCTCAGCAGAAGAAGCAAAAAGGAGCTAGAATATAGCATTAGCCAGTGTTGGATGGATTTGCAAAAAGGACCACCAGGGGTCCGTGGCTAAGCAGGAGCTTGGTCCCCAAACACAAAGGGGACCTAGGATCCTAGTCCACCTCAAGTCCACCAATAGCACCCTTGGCGGGAAATTCAAACCCTCCAATGGGGACAGAGGTGTGCCGGGTGGAGTGTATATAGTAGGCCTTGCAGGGCCGTTTCCCCCTTGTCTTGTTGTGAAGTACAATAAACGCGTCTAAACACATGTCGTAGTCCGAGTTCTCCATGCGTCGAACCCAGTACTTTTCAAGGATCATGAACAATATATCCTTGACTTGAGAGACATGCCATAATTAGTAACCTATATGAATTTTTAAGTCATGTGCAACTTCCTTTTGTAAAACCATTTTTTTAAAAAAAGTTGAGTTGACATATTGACTGACAGCATACATTTCATTAAAATATGTGTGTGTGGGGGGCTTGCCACAGACATCAGTGGGGCAGGATTACATCCCTATTCCAACATTAAAGTGATACTATTAACCTACTGAAAATGGATGGCTGTAAAACCATATTTTCAACTTAAATGTGAAAAAAGACTTACGGTAGATCATACACTTTCTGAAGAAGCAGGGAAATTTATATTTACTGTCCTTCTCGGTTTTTCTCTCGCATTTAGAGAAAAATTAATGGCACTTTACACCTCATGAGTTGGCAAAACTCTATAAACATTCTCAAGATGTATATTGGTTTTGTAGGCTTCCAAACGCAGACTATTTACACATTTGGTGGCCAATGTTCCCTCTAAGCCGTGTTGTCTTGTGAGCAAAAATTCTACTCCATGAATTAAAAGAACTACTAGCATAAAAGCTGTGAGCGAGCCTACATTTTTAATTTTTTTAACCCTTTCAGTTTACAAACATACAAACTATATTGACCTTACTTCGTTCAGTGGCCTAAATGAAAGAACGTCTCCATCTGTTATACTGGCAATTTCCTCCAGTTTGGCTTTTCATACACTCGATCTACCGAAGAGGATATAAACAGAGTTTCAACCTCCTTGACGAATGGAATTGTTTTCCAGGCATTATCTATTCCTAAATCTCGTCGATGAACTACACAATGCTGCTCTAGCGGATGAGGAATTGATTCACGCAGAATTGCAGCAACACCATTCCGCTTTCCAAGCATGACAGAGGCACCCTCGGATGTAAACATAACCATGCAATTCATGTCCAAGTGATTTTCATTATAAAACTTCCTTATAGAATCAACTGTTTGGGCGCTGTTGCAAGCAGCCAATTTTACAATGCCAGCAAAAACAGGTTCATGAAGATCACCGCCAGTTCTCCTGAATTTGATGTACATGATAAGTGTCTTTGACACAGGGATGTCGGTACTTTCATCAATCATGAAGGTATGGAAAGGAGATCCCCGGATTTCATTTAAAATTTTCACTTTTGACAACCCTATTGAAGCATTCAGTGAATTTGAAGGTGTAGTTTTTGCTTCTCCAGCTCGTGGGAATTTTAGCGTATTTTGCCACATAGTCGTGAATTTCTAGCACAGACAGCATGGCTGCATTCAACTTAACTGAACATAGCATGTTGTCAGTTAAGATCTTGGTCTCTTTTGGACTTGACCTACCCTGGTTCACATATTCAATTCTGGTGCTTCGATCTTCAGGAGTTTCTCATAAGAAATTCAGTGGCTCTGATTCTGAAATTTTGTTACCGCATCTAAGTGGCATTTGTGATTCATGTGATGCTTAAGGTAATCTATTTTCCACTGAACCCATTTCTTTCCGGTGCACCAATCCCTATCAACTTCTACTTTGAGGCATACTTTGCAGACTACTACATCATCTGTTTCATGATATTCAAAAAGTTCTTTTATCTTTGAAAGGCTCCTGGTCCCTGAGGGGCCAACAAAGAAGAGGAAGTGTCTCTAAAGGGTAAAATAATCCCCAACTTGATTGATGATTAATTTTATAAGTGTAAAAACTACACCTGAATATGATTCACCAAACTAGTTTGCAACTGGGACTAAAGCAACCTGAACAGAAAGAAATTACCATTTCACATGCACTCTAATCACTCTATTTCCAGCCTCAGCTGTCCTGAGCCAGCACAAAAAGTTGGGAGAGGATAAAAAAGGAAGTGGCTCAAGTGGTTAAGACGCTGAACTGCAGGCTGTGGAAGGTCGGTAGTTCAGCAGTTCGAGACCCGAGTGTGCCACATGATGGAGTGAGCTCCCGTCTCTAGTTCCAGCTCCTGCCAACCTAGCAGTTCGAAAGCAAGAAATTGTAAGTAGATAAATAGGTACCACTTCGGTGGGAAGGTAACAGCGTTCCGTGTGCCTTGGTGTTTAGTCATGCCGGCCACATGACCACGGAAACGTCTTTGGACAGCGCTGGCTCTTTGGCTTGGAAACAGAGATGAGCACCGCAACCCTAGATTCGGATTCAACTGGCTTTCGAGCAAGGGAACCTTTACCTTTACCTTACAGTTCTCCCATTCATATGACCAAGCCATTCTACTTTCTCAGCTTGCTTGTCAGCTTGGAAACAGACTACTTTCCTCATGCCCCTCTTGAGACTACATGGATTTTCCAGGGACCTCTTAGGAGATGTCACTGCTCTTGCCAAAGATGTACAAATTCAGCCATTAAGAACACAGTCAAAATGCAAAGCAAGCACACGTTAAGCACAGCACAATCTGTGGCTGATTTCGCACTAGAGCTGCCTCGATGTTGCGCCGCCATTTGCCCAGCACCTCCAATAAAAATATTTGCTGTCTTGCATTAATACATATGCATCAAAATTTCATGGCGTCCCCCCCCAAAAAAACGTATGGGTGCATACTTAAAAGTCAGACAGACAAGTTAATACTAAAAGACCTGTACTGCTCAATGTCTTGAGGATCAGAGCAAGAAGAAACATTAAGCCTTTTCAGCACAAGATTATGTAGCATTCCAATCTGTGCTAAAAACTGTGAATACAAAACAGGAGCAAGACATCTCATCCAAATTGAACACTAATGCAGAATACAAGATGTGCCTTTTACAAAAACCGTCTTAATCATGCCACTACAGAATGCAAGATTTTTGAAAACACTGATGAAACCATTAAAAGATGTCTGGATCCACTCTCCAAAACACTCCATATTTTTCACGTGTTCCACCTTGTCATCACTGTATATATTTGTAATTTTGTTTTCTTGTTCAGTAAGAATAACCTCCAGGAGCTGCGGTGGCTCAAGGGGTTAAGATGCTGAAATGCAGGCTATGGAAGGTCAGTAGTTCAGCAGTTCGAGACCCGAGTGTGCCGCATGACGGAGTGAGCTCCCGTCTCTAGTTCCAGCTCCAGCAGTTCGAAAGCAAGAAATTGCAAGTAGATAAATAGGTACCACTTCAGTGGGAAGGTAACAGCGTTCCGTGAGCCTTGGTGTTTAGTCATGCCGGCCACATGACCACGGAAATGTCTTCGGACAGCGCTGGCGCTTCGGCTTTGAAACGGAGATGAGCACTGCCACCCTAGAGTCGGATTTGACTGGCTTTCGAGCAAGGGAACCCTTACCTTTTTAAGAATAACCTCCACTGGAGAGCAGATCTATGCCATTCTGGACTTCATGCAGTGCAGGTCTAATATTTTCAGAAGAATAAAGCGCTACTGAATAGCAACCGTCATAACACCCCCATCCGTCTTCAATATTTTCCGTATAAACAATGAATTTCTTTCTGCTTACATAGAACAGCCTGTGCAAGTCTGCAGACCCATAGTAAAAGCACTGCAGAGAAGATACAGTATAATACATCAATCAGTACCTTTTACATCTAGATGGCAAGCATGGAGAGCGGTGCCTGCCATTTGTTGTGAGAACAACAGGTATAACAATCTGAGACACCTTTGTGCTTAGCAGAGAAACCTTTACTTCCAAAAACTACCAGGAGGATCCAGGGCAGAACGGAGATTGATGCAATCAGAAACATGGATTTGTTAGGTTGTTTGCATAGAAATGTTGGTTATTTTCAATACTTTTCCTTTCGGTTAGTAAACAGCATTACAAGTTACATAGCAAATAATAATAATAATAATAATAATAATAATAATAATAATAAAGAAACAAGGGGAAAATTTGTTTAATTGTATACTGCTTTACTTATATTAGTACTATACTTACATAACACAGTGTATTTCATGTTCATAAGGTATACCATATTTAATGTAAATTGTTTCAGATTATTAATGTCTGTAAGAAAGTTTTGTTCTTTTTTATGTAACAGGTATAGGAGGTAACGTAACTTATTGTAATATGTTTGGGTTAATATGTATATTACTGTTCAAAACAATAAAAAACTTTAAATCAAAAAAGAAAGAAACAAAACACCTATTTTTGACTTTTAGTACATGTATTTTTGTGTCTTCTTGGTTTGCCTTTTTAATCTTACTTTGATCATGACAGCTTTCACTATATCAGTCACTTGTTTTCTCTTTACCAACTAGCTTGCTTTGATAAAATGTGCAACTTGTTCATTCGACTCTATTGATACAGACCACTGCTTTCACTTCACTCTTATTTTCTTTCTAACAGAATCTAAGAAACTGAGTGTTCAGTTTATTATGTTGTCCCTAAAGGAAACCGGCATAGCTGTAATGGGGAAAAAGGAATGTTTAAAGAGTCAGCAGATTGTGAAACTGCCACAAACAAACATAAACCTTGCCCCTTTCTGCAAACCAAAACAAAGGAAGAGCAAAAAAACCCAACAACCAAACCCCACCAAAAAACCCCCACAAACACACCTCCTGCTCAGCACTGGAGACAAGTCACTGAAAGACTGAAGAGAAAATACATGTGAAGCTGTAATTAAAATATGGCAAATGATATTAATTACACTCAGGGGTCATTTCCTGTGGGAGCGCACAGGAGCAGAGCTCCGGCAGTAAGGAGCCCAGGGGGCGGGCACCTGCAACAAGCCCTGCCCCCTGCTCCCAGCAGCCCTCAGTTGGGCCACGAGGAGCAAGAAGCAGCCGGGTAAGTTGCAGAGCCCCCCCCCCAGCACGCCTTTAGAGCCTTCAGGTCCAAGCTCTCCCTCCGCTGTGAGGGCAAATCTGCACGCCCCCCCTCCAATAGCTAGCAATCCAAAACAGTCCAGTGAAGCCTGAGCGGTGGGTGTTGCCTTCCGACACACTTCCGCTGATGTCAGTGGGTGTGGCATATGCAAATAAGATATGCTAATAAATTATGCTAATGAGCTCCTGCACCTCTTTTTCTACGAAATGACCCCTGAGTACACTGATGTTTTCAACAGAGCTTGGTTTTGAAATTAAAATGATCTGCCATAATGAATGGTGTCTTAAATTTGACTAAAATAGATTTGTAGCGGTCTGTATCACATGCTTTTGCTTTTTGATCCAGTTGGTTACTAACATGCTTAATTTATTTGTTTTTGTTTCTCTTTTTGGGGAGGTTTTTGCAGTGAGCACTGAAGAACGTGTCAAGATTTTCATTTGCCTTATTTAAAATATTATTCACGGGATGTATTCAGGTACGAATTACATTCCCAACCTGAGTTTAGGGCCGTGGAACTTTCCCCGCAATAATATATATTTTTCAAGTTTATCAGAAATTAAAATTTGAAGCCACCAAGGTTTAAGGAGTAATCCTAAATAGGAGTAAAGGTAAGGTCACCAAGGTTTGAGTAATCCTAAATAGGAGTAAAGGTAAGGTAAAGGTTTCCCTTGCTCGAAAGCCAGTTGAACCCGACTCTAGGGTTGTGAGGCTCATCTCCGTTTCCGAGCTGAAGAGCCAGCGCTGTTCGAAGATGCTTTCCGTGGTCATGTGGCCGCCAAGGCGCACAGAATGCTGTTACCTTCCCACTGAAGCGGTACCTATTTATCTACTTGCAATTTCTTGCTTTCGAACTGGCTAGGTTGGCAGGAGCTGGGACCAGAGACGGGAGCTCACTCCGTTATGCGGCACCCGGGTCTCAAACTGCTGAACGACCGACCTTCCAGCCTGCAGTTCAGCGTCTTAACCACTTGAGCCACCGCAGCTCAGTGGAGTACTCAGAAGTAAATCCCATTTTTATTTGGGGTGGCACTTGAAGGAAAGTGTTCAATCTGCAATCTATCCAACCTAGGGTTGCCAACCTCCAGGCGGGGACTGGATATCTCCTACTATTACAACTGGTCTTCAGGTTACAGAGATCAGTTCACCTGGAAAAAATGTCTGCTTTGGAAGGTAGACTCTGTGGCATTATACCCCATTAAAGTCTCTCCCGTCCCCCGTCCTCCTCAGGCTCCACCCACCAAATCCCCAGGTATTTCCCAACCCTAATCTAACCTGATGTTTTCTCGGTATTACAGTGTGTTACTCTGGGGACATATTCAGTGGTTTATATATGAAATTACCTTGGACCCAAATTACATCCTCCATTGCTCCCCAAGTCGGCTTGGGATTCTCGTGAACTGATGCACATTCCCTGGAGGCATACAACCCTTGCAGGGAGCGTCTTTCCCCAAGGACCCTAGTATTTGATTCAGAATGGGACCATCACATGGGGGAAGAAGGAGCTTAGGCTTGCCAAGTCCCACCGGGGGGTGGGAAAACCCCCGCCCCAGAGGCCCGTTCCCCGCCGCCGCCGGATCGGGCCCCAGCGGGAACTCCGCCCCGACGGGCACGTCACCAAGAAGTGATGTGACGACACCAAGCACGCTGGGGGCGGGGCCACAGTCATCCGAGGGAAAACTCTATGGTTTTCCCTCGGATGGTCGTGGCCCCGCCCCCAGCGTGCCTGGCGTCGTCACGTCACTTCCTGGTGACGTGGTTGCGGCGTGCGTGTGCATGCGCTCCGTGATCAGCCTGGGAGTCCCCCGCTGCGGAGGAAGGTAACACTTGGCAACCCTAAAGGAGCTACAGTCCCTACCCAGGTTACTGGCCCAGGATGGTAGGAGACTTCCATGGGGGAGAACACAGCTGGCAACACTGTGACATCGCCAGTGACACCACAGTGATGCCACTTTCTGGTTGGGTCATACGGTCTCACGGAAGCAGTGTTCTAGCATTTGCCCAAACCTCCATGGTTTAACCATAGGGTTTTGTGTGAATGCTAGAGTGTAGCTTGGCACAGTGATGTCACTTCCTGGTTTCACCATGACACTGATTGCTCCCCATTGTTGCCAGAATCCCCCTTCCCGCTACCCAGCTGAGTGGGGGCGGGGAGGGCAGGTCATCTCCTCCTCTCCCTGCATCATGTTTTAACCCAAATGGCCCCGGAGTGCTTTTTTAAATCTGTTGCAGGGCTGCACGTGCACTGAATACTCTGAGTAATCTGAGTGGAACAGTGTATGATGTCGTTCAAGTTTTACCTGGCCAGACCCTTAGCCATGCATCTAGCCTGTCATGGGCGTGGATGAGGAAGAGCCGCCAGAGCTTGCAGAAACCGCAGCTGGCCCCTCTGAAGCAGCAGAGGAGGATAGCTGGCAGTTGCTTGTAACAGCAGTCTTCACACCTGGCCCAGATAAGGGGGAAGAACTGCAAGCTGAAAGCCCTCCTGACTCACCCCCACGTGTGACTCGCTTAAGGGAGCGACTGCAGCAAAACTTAGCAACCAGGTGACGAGAGGCCAGGCTACAGGGAAGACACTGGGCCAGCCCAGAGTTCTAACAGGAGCCTGGACGATCGGTCAGCTGGCTAATTGATAGCATTTAACTCCACACTCTGGGCAGTACTCTTTGTGGAAGCAACGAGTCGGTTTCGTGCTGGTTGCATCCACTTGGGCTCAGCTCTTGCACCTAGACCTTTGGACCTCCTGGCTTTGGACTTGGCTCTGTGTTTCTGGCTCCTGACCCTGGCTTGGCTTTGGGATATGCTTCTGGTTAGTGATTTTGGACTTGACTCTGTGTTTCTGGCTCCTGACCCCGGCTTGGCTTTGGACTTTGCACTGTCTTCTTGGCTCCTGACCTTGGCCTGTTCTGGATTCCCTTTGACTGGCACCCCAGCCCATGACGTAGCCCAGTACTGGCACATTCTAGAGGAAAGTGACGTAAGCTGCTTTAGGTCCCCAGTGGGGTGAAAGGTGGGGTATAACATAAATAAACAGAGGATCACTGACCCCTGGAGTATAATTTTGGTTCACATGCGGGGCTAGAGCAGGAGTGATAGGAAAATTCCAAATGGAGCTTTCATATTATAGATCCAGCTTAAAGTGTTGAAACCTAAAGGTTTTGATGGCCTTGGCTACACGGGCAGGAAAATGCGGGGGGAGGCATGGCTGTTTGCCCTGGAGCAATCTAACGCGCAACTGCGCGATCAGGCATCGGGTTGAGGTCCCGTCGAGCTCCTGTGGTTAAGGGGGAGGTGCCAATCACACAACGCGGCAAAGAAGCGGAGCGGCGTGGCAAACGGGGTTGTGTTTTTTTAAAAAAACTGAAATGTGCGCATGCTCCGTTGGGTGCTTGTGCGCATCCGTGGAGACTTGGGGGGGGGGAACCCTTTTTGCAAGGGGACATGGGCGGGCACTGGAACTACCACCGGAAACACGATCAGACGCCTGCCCTTGCCCCGCGGTTTCCGGAAACAAGTACCTCCGAGGTACTAGTTTTTTACCCTGCATCTTCGGCGGGAAGCCTCGGGTGTGCCACGGGAGCTATACGCTTCCCAGATGTGGCAGTGAGATCGCGCCCGGAAAACCCGCTTATCTTCCGTCTCTCTAGCGTGCCTAATGCTCTGTGTGACCGGGGCCAAACAGTGCAGTCTTAAGTGGAGTTGACTTCAGGGGACTTAGAAAGGCATACTTTAGGACAGCACCCCATTTAAGGAAGCAAATCTCTCTAAGAGAAAAAGCAAGCAATTCAAAGATATCTCTTTATACATAATTTGTTGAAAAAAAGTGCTCTTAGTATTTTGTGCATGTTTTTCAGTCATAAGTTTGGCTTACTAATTATGGTTGTCTTATTACAAATGAATTCAGCTTAATATTTGGCTGGGATGCCATAAACAATCACTTTTTCAAGCAGTAGGGGTAATAGAGAAAACATAAATGATCTAGGTTACCTAAATGTGTAAATGGACACTTGGCCATAATAACATGCATTTAGTTTAATGAAATTAACTCTGTTTTTGGCTGTAGCTACTGCTACAAATTAAACAATTTTATAGTTACACATTTTCATTTATCATTCAAAATAAATGCAGTTTTTTCCTGAAGGTTTTTTGTTAGGACCACAAGGTCCTAACCGTAAAACACATAACAAAATATTTTTTTTTAGAAAGATCAACGTCATTCGAAATGTTATTTATCGGGATATGTAGTTAGGGGGAAAAAAGCAAGAATCTTGCAAACTTTAGAGCCATTCCAATTTCAGTTTTGTGTCAGTCCTAAACCATAATGAAACTGCAAATATTAACAAAGATTTGTAACAACAGGAAGTTAAAGCTGGATTGCGAATGCAGTACAGAAAAGTCGTTATCACATCAAACAACAGGAAACAATGAGTTACAATTAACTTGTGTTTGTCTTATGTTCATGCTCATCTTGCTATAGGTTTGATATTGCTCTTCTCATTGTGGCAGAACTTAATGGTGAGGTGTATGAAGAATAGGGGTGTGCAAAAAAACAAAAAAACAATTTCTTCCCCCAATTCAGGTCTATTGGATCTGAAAAATATTGGTATTCCCGAATACTCCTGATTACCAGTACCAGTATTGTATTGGTACTTGCGTAAATATTCGGGAAACTATTCAGGTGTGATTATTTAGGTAGCTGAATTGTCTAATCTGTATTGGGCTGAATAAATACCTGAAAAATACTGATAAGGTATTTTTTCGGCTGTTTATTTGGCTCAGTATATACCAAGTGCACACCACTAATGAAGACCTAAGGAACAAGTCGTCTGTGAAGCTCTATTAAGTGCCTGTTGGTTGGAATTGTTTGATTTTTGGATGGGGAGGGACTTCTTATCAAATAAGAGCGGCTTTTATTTGTTCATATAAAAACCACATAAAAGCAGTAAATCCCCTCCTTAGTCCCCTCCTCCAATCAGTGCTCTTTTCCAAAAGAAAACTATTGTTTTGGTGTAGTGGTTAAGTGCGCGGACTCTAATCTGGGAGAACCGGGTTTGATTCCCCACTCCTCGACTTGCAGCTGCTGGATGACCTTGGGCAAGCCACAGTTCTGACAAGAGCTCTCTCAGCCCCGCCTACCTCACAGGGTGTCTGTTGTGGGGAGGGGACGGGAAAGGAGTTTGCAAGCCACCCTGAAACTCCTTTGGGTAGTGAAGGGCGGGGTATAAATCCAATCTCTTCTTCTTCTTCACCTGTTCTCCTCCTCCTCCTCTTCCTGTTCTTGACAAACACATATGTGAAGCAGATTCAGCCAAACGTAAGCACTTTTAAATTCCATTTATATCAAAGGGAGAGTTTAAGCACATGGGCCAGCTCATTCAAAGAAGTGACTAATATACCTGCAACAACAGTGTTTCAGCCCCCAGTCAGCTTTCTGTTCTTGGGATTGATGCTGACCTTCAGAAGTGGCTTTGGAGAAGTGTGGGGAGCTGCAGAAGCAAGGGTGGTCCTGGAGCCATATTCAGAACACCTGGATAACTGTCCCAGAAAGTGATGGGTTCTGAGTGCTTTTTTTCTAGTTGAATTGTGCCTTATATCTTTAACGGAAGATTTAAAATTGCTTCCCTGGCTTGTTAAATTGTGGTGCTGAGAACAAGCAACAGTCTGAGGTCTTGGAACTCATAGACAACATCTGTGCAGAATAACACATGTGCCAGAATAACACATGTACCAGCTTCTTCCTTGTACCAGATATGGCGAAAAGGAGCCCTTATAGCACAAACAACTGAAATGGTCATGTTAAATTAATGCCAACACCGCTTTTAAAGCTTGATGTTCCACAATACAAATGGCTTTTACACTTTTTTTTTTTAAAAAAAAAATATGGTGTGCCGATTTGTGTAGTTAGAATGTTTCATATTT
>NW_015165955.1:0-3683 GCF_001447785.1 Gekko japonicus
GCTCTTCTACTGCACACCAACATGGCTACACTCCTGAAACGATCTGAAATTATTACAACACCCAGAATAATGGAATCTCCAGGACTTAACAGGGATGTTGGTTTCTTATCTCACTACATATGCTAACCTCATTCAGCCCTTACACCTGTATTCTCACTAATCCCCCAGAAGGGCCATACATCCTCCTTATTTTATTTCTTATTCAGTATAATAGATTAGCAGATTGCAATGTAATGTAATGAATAGTAGAATGTAATGTAATTTGGAATGGTAGATTGGAATGTATTTCTCTGGTCCAGGGACAGGGGAGATAACTCTACACAGCCATTCACCCCACTTCACAGAAGAAGATGCTGCAAGGTCACCTCCATGCCTGAGAGGAGATGGATGGAGCGTAATGGCAGGGTCTCAGTTAATTACTCTCAGCATTCCACAGTTAAGGATACATCTGCCCATCCATCTCCAATGCTGACATATTTATTTCCTTTACTATGTTTTGCCCCAGAATCAAACCCAAACAAATGATAACAATATAAACTAAGCTTGTTATTCTTGTTTGGCCCTTGCATCTGTTAAATCATTATGCTGTATCCTAATTTGCTGCCCACCCTCTACCTATATGTATGGACTGGTAACTTCCATTTCATTGTATCTGAAGAAGTATGTGTGCACACAGAAGCTTACACCTTGAATAAAACTTTGTTGGTCGTAAAGGAGCCACTGGACTTAAACTTTGTTTTGCATATCTCTGAGTTATATCTTGAGGTGGGCGAAGCATTAAGTCATACATGTTGGGGCTTCAGGTATCATTGGTAATTGCAGATTAAATGAGTTTAAATGTAACAGTCCCCTGTTAGAAGGTGCTCTGAGCTGAATTAATGTCTCTAAACGATTTGTGTGCATCTCTCGATTCAGGGAATGTTCTACACACACAGAGTCTGTGTATAGTAGGAAAGAGATATAGTTAATTACATATCCTCAAATGCTACTTTTATCAAGTTAATTTTAATTATTTTAATTGGTCAGCTGACTGGCTAAAAGCATATATCAATTGAAAATCGTTTATCGGTTGAGAACAGAAGTGCTGTTTAATGGATGGGCGTGAAAATCTTGGCTCTTGGCACTATATCCCGAGTTTGGACTGACCACTGCTTGCAGACTTTACAGCTAACCTTTCGTCTCTGTTTAGTTTTCTCTCTGTCTCTCCTTAACATTAGTCTTTGGAGTAGATTCACTGATCAACTCCATGGATCTGTGAATGAACACTGGCAAACTGAATATAGATTAACGAGTTAGGCACCTTGTATATCACTTTCCTTTGCAGAATCATTGTAAAATTCAGCTGCTACTAGGGTTGCCATTCCCCTGACAAGGGTAGGGGTTTGTCTACTTTCGGGGGGCCCGATCCACCAGTCCTGATCCGGACGGCGGGGGAACCCCATCCCCAAAGTGCCCCATTTGCGCCAGTTTTCCTGGCGCAATGACATCACCCAGAGGTGTTTTCCCTCAAACAATAGAGCGTCCCCCGCAACGTGCCCTGCATGATGTTGTCACTTCTGCACACCAAAGAGTTCCCCGGGGGGGGGACCCCGCCACCGGCAGCCAGGTAAGATCCAGCAACCTCAGCTGCCACAGCCCAAGATATTTGTTTACCGTGTTCATTGTTCTGTGGCACAACCCCTGTGTTAACGCCCCAGAACCTTTTCCTTGTGTGCTGACTGTTGGTGGTAGTGCCTGGAACAGTATTTTCAACTCCTTTCTTGCAGGGCTAAAGCCGCAATGATGTATACTACTTGCCACACCATTCCCTTGTCTCTTTTTTAGTAGCTTATTTGTCTCTTGCGGCTGCAGGGAGCCAAAATAAGTCTCGTCTGTTGCCTGTTAGTTCTCAGAACTTGCAAGCATTTGTCTGAAATGTAGTTAGTATGTGGGTTTCCTGGCTGAGGCTTAGAAAAGTCTAATATTTCTAGGGATTTCAGGCGTGGCTAAGCTACTTTGGCTGCTGAGTTACAGTGGAATGTGAGGAGTTAGTCTCTTGAATAGTGGGCAAGGGGAGCTAATCTGGAAGCACTATTGTGAGTAGAGCCCTAATGTCTAAGAAGGTGTGGTGGTGGTGTCCTGATCCAGCTGTCCTGGAATACAGGCAGAGCAAGGCAACAGAGCTAGATCACAGTCAAGAGTCCAGTCCAGGGGTCAGATACCAGTTTAGCAGCAGTCAGAGTGCACATGGGTTGTTCAGGAAAGCAGAGACAAGGCAGCCCGAGGCCGTTGATCAGCAAGGTTCAGGCAGGTCCAAAAAGCAGAGCTGAGGGTCAGTCCAAAGGTCGCAGGAGGCAGGCCGAGTCCAGAGTTGTGGTCACAAAGTTCACAGAGTTGTGACAAGTTGCTTCCACAGTCTGTAGTTCTCCAGGTCTGATTTCTTTTGGGCATTCCTTAACGAGCCTGATTTACAGCCATCTGCTCGGCGGTGCTCCTGCACTTACTCAGAACTGCTGTCTTGAAGCAGCTGGCACCGAGCCAAGAGCCGAGCACTCTGTCTGCGTGTTCCTAAGTCTTGTCTCGTCAGAGCCTTTCCCTTCGCTGTTCAATTAAGGAGGGGGATCCTGGTGGGCTATTTTCCTCCAGCTGTGCTTTGTGGGCTGCTTCAGAGCTGTGTGTGGGTGGGTCAAGGTCAGCTTCTGGCAATGAATCTTGAGGCTCCTGTATCTCTAATTCACTAACTTTAGCTGGTTAGTATGTGGCTCCTTGACTCCTGAGGAGTCTTCAGCCACACTGGTCTCAGGCTGGTCAAGCTGGACTAGGGGTGTGCAAAAAAACAACAACGGTATTTTTCGAATTAGGATATATTGAACCCGTTTTTGGGGGGGAAATCCACAAACCCCCGAAAACCTATATTGGTATAGTATAGATATCCGAAAACTGACGGGATTCCCGAAAAATTCAGGTCCATTATATCCAATGGGGCCATTGACCTCAATGGCAAAAATCTTCTGAAAGGTTTGCAGGGGTCTGGGGGGGAGGGAATTTGAGGTAGAGGCTCAAGATTTGGACCATAGCTGCTGGAGTCTCTCCCCAAAAGACCCCCAAAGTCTCGAAAAGATTGGACCAGGGGGTCTAATTCCAGGGGCATCCAAAGAGGGTGCCCCCAATTCTCCATTGTTTCCTATGGGAAAAAGGCAGGCAGCAGACAGTGTCTCCCCAAGAATCTCTCTAAGAAAGTAAGTGAGGTGTGGTGGTGGTGGTGTGAGGGGGCATGTTTGCCAGGCCAGCAGCAGAACCTGTACAGTGTGCCCCCCAGAACCAGTGCCACTGTGCCAGTCAGTGCCCAAACCCAACAGAACTCAGGTCAGACCAGAGGTCCTCTGCAGCATAAACTGAGGGGGGATGTTTGCCAGCCAGGCCAACAGCAGCAGAACCGGTACAATGTGGCCCCCAGAACCCAACAGAACTCTGGTCAAACCAGAGGATCTCTGCAGCATAAACTCAGTGGGGCAGGACCTGTGCAGGTTAGTAATCACTAGGGGTGTGCGATTCAGACTGACAAAGAGACATTAATGTCAGATCCAGCCCTCATAACAAATGAGTTCGACATCTTTATGGCTAGAATCATAGAGTTGGAAGGGACCTCCAGGGTCATCTAGTCCAACCCCCTGCACAATGCAGGAAATTCACAAATACCTCCC
>NW_015165955.1:4648-10941 GCF_001447785.1 Gekko japonicus
TCGGGGGGGGGGGGACGCTGCCTAGCAGAGGGATGGGGATGAACAGCAGTGGAGCTGCTGGCACCCCCCCTCTCCCTCAGCTCGTGGCAATGTGGCCCTCTTGGCCTGCATGTGCTCAACTCGCTGGGAGAGCTCGAATTGCCATTGAGTGAACTCGTTGGTCCGCTCGGCGATCCTGTCCTTGATGCGCGGGTCACACATGGTCACCATCATGTAGACCTTCTGCCAGAGGATAGACCAAAAGCTCTAGTCCGCTTTGCAGCCTTCTCATCAGCGCGCACACCTCTGGAACCATGTCTGCACGTCCTGCAGCTGGCTCCAGAAATGAGGCCAAGTCCTCACGGGCCATGTGGACCATGGGGATGACCAGAGCCAGACTTGCCATGTCAGTCGAGAGCATCTCTGTGTAGCTCTTAAAGGGCTTAAGAACTATCACAGTCTGAGAGATGGTCAGCCACTCCTCCCGGCTGAGCCGGCTCTCTTCCCGAATGACCCCACTCTCAGAGATCAGGGCAGTCAGGGTGCTCTCCTGCTCCACCAAGTGTTCAAGCATGACACAGGTGGAGTTCCAGCGTGTGGAACGTCGTCTAGCAGGTAGTGCTCCGGCACACCTGCCAGCGCCTGCTTCTTGTGCAGCAGATAGACGTCCTTTGTACTGCGGGAGAAGTGACTCACGATGTGCCAGTATTTCTGGAGGAGATGCTGGAACTCACGAGTCTCAGCGTCCAGGTTGGGATTCTCCGCAGGACCCAGCCCCAGAGCATCCTTGACCACGAGGTGAATCAGGTGGGCCGCACAGTAAATGCGCATCAGGCCCAGTCGCCCTGCCACTGCCCTAATGTTCTGGCCACCATCGGTCACCATGAAGACTCTGGTGACGTCCCTGCCTACCCAACCCTGCTAACTGTCTTTCGAAGGTGGCCTTGATGTTGTCTGCCGTGTGCGACCCATCGAGTTTCTCTATGTGCAGCAGAGCCTGGCAGTAGCCGGCCCGGTGGCCCTGACCCTGCCTGACCCTGGTTTCCCCTCCCCCACCCAAAACTTCACTGGGTTGCCACCAGTGCACAGTCAACGAAAGGTACAAATTGTGCACCTGGCAGGAGGTCCAGATGTCAGACGTGAAGTGCACATATCTCCCATGAGCGTGGGACAAGTGTGCCTTCACGTGGTCCCTGGCAGCCCTGTACAATGAGGGCATCAGGGTCCTGCTCAGCGTGGTGCGAGCAGGGGGCGTGTACCAGGGATAGGCCTCCTGTAGCAGCCTGCGGAAACCCATGTCTCCGACTGTGGAGAAGGGGTGCCCGTCTAGAGCAACCATCTCAGCAATGAGGCGAGTGACCCTCTTGCTGGCCTGTTGCTTCCCCCCCACGCCCCAGGCACTCTAGTGCCAACGTCGCCAAACATCTCCGTCAGAGATGCTTGGCGTGCCTGCGAAATGCGCAGAGAGAGCGCTGGAGGTGGTCAGAGGACGACTCACTTCCTGGCTGGCTGGCTGGCGGTGGCCACCTGGGCACCCCAGCAGCAGCCTGTCTCTCCCCCTGAAGAAGTACTGCCTGGTGGTGCTTCTTCAGATGGCTCCGCAGCCTGGAGGTCAAGAGATGGCCGATGTCCTTCCCTCGACTTACCTGGGCCCTACAGAGCTGGCACTGTGCAAAGCGGGGATCCTCTGTCACCCGGAAGTGGTTCCAGACTTCAGAGGTGAAGGGGCACCCACGCTGACCAGCAGCCATGGGCAGGTAAAAAAAGGTTCCATCTGCTCAAGTATTCAGTTTTGTTTGTTTGTTTGTACCCTGCCTTCCTCCCCACTGGGGACCCAAAGCAGCTTGCAGCATTATCTTCTCCTTCATTTTAACTTCACAACAATCCTGTGAGGTAGAAGAAGAAGAGATTGGATTTATACGCCGCCCTTCACTACCTGAAGGAGTCTCAGAGCAGCTTACAAACTCCTTCCCCTTCCCCTCCCCACAGCAGACACCCGGTGAGGTAGGTGGGGCTGAGAGATCTCTTTCGAGGACTGCCCTTGAGAGAACAGCTCTGAAAGAACTTATGACTGACCCAAGGTCACACCAGCAGCTGCATGTGGAGGAGTGGGGAATCAAACCTGGTTCTCCCAGATTAGAGTCTGCACTCTTTAACCACTACACAAAACTGGCTCTCAGACTGGTAGATTAGGCTGAGAGAGTATGACTGGCCCAGAGTTTCAGCCGTGGTCAACCAGATGCCCCTGAGAAGATCACAAGTCGGGCATTAAGGTGATGCCCTTGTTGTGAACATGGATTTTTACTTTAGCTTTCATAGCTATTGGTACCCACTTATCTAAGCATTTTTAAATCTATCCACTTTAATGGCTGTTGCTGCATTTTGTAAATTCTACATATTACGTAAGAACATAAGAGCCGCCAATGTTGGATCAGGCCAAAGGCCCATCCAGCCCAACACTCTGTATCACACAGTGGCCAGAAATACCAGTGCCATCAGGAGGTCCACCAGTGGGGCCAGGACATTAGAAGCCCTCCCACTGTTGACCCCCCCCAAGCACCAAGAAGACAGAGCATCACTTGCCCCAGAGTCCCTATCTATACCTTGTGGCTAATAGCCACTGATGGACCTTTGCTCCATATGCTTATCTAATTCCCTCTTGAAGCTGTCCATGCTTGTAGCTGTCACCGCCTCCTGTGGCAGTGAATTCCATGTGTTAACCATTCTTTGGGTGAAGAAGTACTTCCTTTTATCCGTTCTAACCCTTATGCTCTGGGGTCTACAAACATGGGTCTTAGTCATGACCATAAGTTTAATTCTGTTGCACATCTGCAGAGGAAACTCCTACCCTTTAATATGCAGCATATGGTGAGCTCTCCTCCCACCCCCCACCCCCGGCTCTCCATGTGAAATTGCAAAGTTGGAGGGGAGGGCGGTACCTGTAATGAGGACTGGCTCAGCCTTGTTCAGGAGGGCTGCAAGATGGTTACATAACTTCTGGCCTTTTTTTAAGGCCTGGGATGAATTGAGAGACCCTCTATACCAGTGGTGGGCACGCGTGCCATCGCCCCCAGCCAGGCCCAAGACCGTCAGTAAAGTGTTGCATTCTCTGCCAAATAATTTTAAGTCAATGAAAGCCTTTGGGATTGCTTTCCTTACTTTGTTTGGATCATCTTAAGTTAATGTAGGAGTTGTTTTTTCTAAAGTAAAACCTCAGTTTTCAGGTTAAATTGCCGTGTTGGCACTTTGCAATCAATAAGTGGGTTTTGGGTCGCAGTTTGGGCACTCGGTCTCTAAAAGGTTCGCCATCACTGCTCTATACTTAACTTTGCTGACTGACATTAGCTGTTTCCTTCAAAGTATGGATTGACTTTGTGTTAAACCTGCGTAGTCACTGATGGATGCTGGATGTTTAAGAACCAGAGTTCTTAAGGCATCTTCAGTCTGGTTTAGTTTTGAGTGTTTTACCTTTGTTCCACATGTCACGGTGTCCATTGTTCCATTGTCAAGTTTTTGGATCATTCATCTCATTATATTTCCCCTTTTTTCTGTTTCTTCTTCCTTTCTTGCTTGCTTTGGCTTCAAGAATATCTCATGCACGTTACAGACTTTTTCCAGAAAATTCCTCTTAGCCCAATTTCCCATATGCTGCATTTCTTTTTTTTAATAGCCAGGAAATGCCCTCTGCTAATTGTATGTCTGAACATGTTCTTTATGTACAGCAGGTAACTTCTGCTGTTTAATGCCACACATTGAGGAAGGGGGAGTAACCACAAGGAGATGAACCCATAAGTGGCAGCCAATCTGTGGTCTGACCTTCCTTTGAAATAACAGAAACATGGGAGTATTTTGAGACAAAGGTTAGTTGAGATATTTAAGAATGCAAACTACATGTTAATTGAAATGTACTTTTAAGTGCAGTTCATCCATGGCCTCAGTACCTGTCTGGAACTCTTTCCAAACATTTCTTAAGGCAGCTTTCTTGTAAGGCTGAGAAAAGCTATGTTGTTTGTGGGTGGGCAAATGGAGACAGTGATCTAAAAATGAGTGTACACCCAAGTGCTTGACTTTTAGCATTAACGTCAGTTGTACTGACATTCTGATCATAAACATCTGCACTGGTGAATCATTTGTGGTGTGCCACTATAATGTCACATCTTTGTGAGGTTGTACCTCATTGTTGGTATTACCTTGTTTAGCAAATTTTAAGACTGAGATATAAATGAGGTGATGTGCAAATACTTAAATTAAAGTGGATTGTGGAGCGTAATAAATCAAATTAAGATGTATTGGGATCTGTGTTACAGCACAGAGTGGGGGAGACTTTTCTGTCTGTTCTGTTGCCCCCCCCCCCTCTATCGTGTGGTGCAATAATAGAAGGGAATAGATTGAGGCATAAGCTGGGAAGAAGGAATGTTGTTTTCATTAGCTTAGACTTGCACTTCTAATGCAATATAGACCCCATACATCTGGAAGTGTTTGGGAAAGGGGCAAACACTTTCCAGAACACAGAGTACTGTGCTCTGCATTCCAAGACTCTTGGAGACTTTGCATTAAAACAGAGGTTAGGTGATAGCAGAAGAGAGAGAATTTCATTTGGGTGGTTAGTTAAAACTGCTGCTGTTGTGCAGGTAGATAATGTTTGTATGTAGCAGTCTTTTAAATTTGGTTTGTGCAGTGTTAAGTCGTGAGCTTAACAAATAGTCGGAGAGTGATTTCAGCAAGAATGTGGCTTTATTCTTCAGAACAAACACAACTCCAACACAGATCAACATCAGTCAGCCAGAACAGCTTTAACATTGCAGCTGTCCTGCTTTTAAACATTCCCGGCTAATGTAGCCACGCCTACTGTACAATTAACAACCAATGCGGTTGAGCATATAAAGGCCAATCACGGACGTTCCCGCTCAGGGGGCTTGCTGATAGTGATTGGACATTGCTTCCTGGGCTAGTGCTCCTATTGGTTACATTAGGATCCTAGCCCAGGACGAAGCTTTGCATTACATGTCAATGAGATGTTTCATATTACATTCAGTTCATACAGTTTGATGCATTCAGGTCAATTTGAATACACAACATGCAGTACTAAAGAATACTATGGATAGGCTTGCTAGGTGCTTGCTAATGGTGGGCAAACTCCTATAATTGTTGCCGATGCCCACCCATGCTCATCTGCTCAGTGGGCTGAACTAGGCCAATGGAACAGGGACAGCAGTGATGTCACTTCTGGTATTACCTGGAAGTCCCTGCATAGGGTTTTTGGGTAAGCACTGGAGCGTTGCCCCAATGCAATGTCAGCGCTTCTGGGCCACACCAGCAGTGACATCATTATGCACCGATGAAGATCACCATGTCCCCTGCAGTAAGTGCCCACCTGATGAATGTCATGCCATGCCTGGCAAGTCTATGAGCAACTAGGTAGCATTGGACCCAGTAAACTGGACCTAACATCTGTTCTCAGTGGCAAAGTACTAGCAGTTACCAAGTATGACATTGTCTCAGACTTTCAGACTGTATGAGGAGGAGTAATGCAGGCTTCTTCATAGAATTGTAGAGTAGATGAAAAGCATTCTGTAAGTCTATTACGCAATTCAAAGTGCAGTGTTAATGACTGACCAGTAATAATGGCAATACATAATATATGTTGAAAGCCAGAACTCATCCTGTCTGACCAGATCAGTATGCTTCTACATGGCAAGTTCATACAAAAGGTACTACTCGTGAGCCATGTGTGGCCTGGTTCTGTTCTATTCCATTGTTACTTTATGTACAGAAATAATTTCACAGGCTATGTGACAAAGACTGACAGGAAAGGGGGAGGAATATTGGCAGATGGACATTTATATGCATAGTATACTGAAGAAGTCAATGCAGAATTTACATTATCTGAAATTATTTCTGATGCAGGAGTGGAAATTAATGTCATCTAATTCTCAGCATTGTTTTTCAAGGAAAGGTGTCACCTTAGATTTTATTATGACAACTTTGTAGGACTTTCCCCCCCTAAATGTGGAAGCTAGGATGAACTGTGTGCTTAAAATTTACAATGAATTTAAATTGTATACAAAAATGTCCACCAACCATAGCTCCCATCCAACTAAAGTTAGTCATGATTAAAGCTGTAATCATGCTAGGGCTGCCAAATGCAGCCGGGGGGCGGGGAATCCCCCGTTTCGGAGCCCCGATTCCCGGCGCGCCGGAATCGGGGCCCGGGGGAAACCCCACCCCTGCGTGCACGTCACCCGGAAGTGACGTCGCACGCTGGGGGCGGGGCCACGCGATTTGAGGGGAAAACAAAGAGTTTTCCCCTCAAA
>NW_015165955.1:11154-32278 GCF_001447785.1 Gekko japonicus
GGGGGGGAGTGCATAGCTACGGGCCTGGTCCTGGCAGAGGAGGGAGCGCTTGTACCTGAATAAAACTTGGTCTTAAAGATGCCACTGGACTGTTTTGGATTGCTAGCTATGGGGGAGAGGGGAATGTGCAGATCTGCCCTCACAGAGGAGGGAGAGCTTGTACCTGAAGGTGGGCGGGGGGGCCTCTGCAACTTACCTGGCTGCTTCTTGCTCCTCGTGGCCCGACTGAGGGCTGCTGGGAGCAGGGGGTGGGGCTTGTTGCATGTGCCTGCCCCCTGGGCTCCTTACTGCCGGAGCTCCGCTCCTGTGCGCTCCCGCAGGAAATGACCCCTGCCTAGGATGAAGCTCCTGGATCAGGTTCAAGGTTATGCTGCTAACCTTTAAGGCCCTTAACTGTCAGGAACCCACATTGTATTCAGGATTACCTCTCCTGGTATACCCCCTGAAGAGTGTTATGCTCAACTGATAAGAACCTGCTGGTGATCCCCGGCTTGAGAGACATCCCGCTGTCCTTGACCAGGGCCAGGGCATTCTTGGTCCTGGCCCCATCCTGGTGGAATTCTCTGCCAAATGACACCCATGCTTTGCAGGACTTAATGCAAGGCAGAGATGTTCTGCTAGGCGTTTGGCTGAGGATAATGACGGCTTCCCAGGTGGCTGACACTCCTGTTTCTCTTGTGTCCCCTCCTCACAAGGCAGGGGCATACTCTGGCAGTTCCATTGCCATCTGATTATTGTTGTGGTATAATATATTTGGGTTTTTAAAAAAATATGATTTTATGTAGTTATTTTATACCCTGAAGGAGCTGCGGTGGCTCAAGTGGTTAAGACGCTGAACTGCAGGCTGTGGAAGGTCGGTAGTTCAGCAGTTCGAGACCCGAGTGTGCCGCATGACGGAGTGAGCTCCCGTCTCTAGTTCCAGCTCCTGCCAACCTAGCAGTTTGAAAGCAAGAAATTGCAAGTAGATAAATAGGTACCACTTCGGTGGGAAGGTCACAGCGTTCCGTGCGCCTTGGTGTTCAGTCATGCCGGCCACATGACCACGGAAACGTCTTCGGACAGCGCTGGCTCTTCGGCTTGGAAACGGAGATGAGCAACCCTAGTCGGACTCGACTGGCTTTTGAGCAAGGGAACCTTTACCTTTACCTTTACACCGCCCTGAGCCCTGTTTTACAGGGGACAGTGGTTTAAAAATCTAAATAAATAATAATGGCACTTCCGAGCAAGCATGCATAGGATGGCTTTACATGTCCAAATAGAACTGGTGGAGTTTAAATTAATTACTACCAGTATATAATTTTCCTCAAAGGGCTGTAGTGGTTGCTTAATTTACGTGATTAAATCTTTGCATACTGGACTCTGTTTCCAATCCTAGACACCAATTGGGGAGAAATCAGTCTCTCTCACCTTAAAGGATGATGTCAAGGAGACATTTTTGCAGGAACCAGCGCTTTCCCATATGATCTGAGAATGCAGGGTAAGCCTTCAAGGTGGATGGGTGATTTACAAATGCTTATTCAATGTATATGTATTTGAATCTCAGGTTGGACTAGTATAAATCGTTTAAAGCAGAGAAATTAAAATAAAAACAGGGAATGCATGTGGAGTGGTTTGCATGTCTTATGTGACATTAAATTTGGTCATATATCGAGAGCAGATTCCCGCCTTTCTTTTTAAGCTATTGGAGGAGACCATGTGAAGGGGAAACATGCTGTACATTTTGAAATGGAAATTAGTCCCTGTAACTGAATTGCAAAGAGAGACACTGAAGGAACAAAATCATTTGATACTATTTGTCTTTAAAAATACCTTTCCGTATTTATAATAAGTGCTCCTTCCTCTTGGGAGTGTGCTCAGTGTAAAATAAAGAGGGCTTCCTTATCTGTTTTAAATGGAGCTTGCTCCCAGATCAATATATTTGTTATCAAGATACTGATTATGTACTCTCTTTTTAATGCAGCCAACCAGTAAAGGTTAAGTGTTCGGTAAAGTGATTCTGAGACTAGGAGTATTAGATTTGGACGTGGGAGAGCAAGTTTTAAATCAGCCATGAAATTCACTCACTGGCCTGGGCTAAGGCATAATCTCTCTATTTAATTTACTGGCACAGAGTTGTCATGAGGAATAATAATAAATATAAGAATTGGAAAGCCCATTGTATACCAAAGATGGCTGTTATATTCAAGCAAAGGAGCTGGTAGGAGTCTCATGATATTAATAAGCTACATAAAGTCCAGGTTACTAGTGGTTTGGTGTAGTGGTTAAGTGCGCGGACTCTAATCTGGGAGAACCGGGTTTGATTCCCCACTCCACTTGCACCTGCTGGATGACCTTGGGCAAGCCGTAGTTCTGATTAGAGCTGTCCTTGAAAAAGAGCAGTTCTGTGAAGAGCTCTCTCAGCCCCACCTACCTCACAGAGTGTCTGTTGTGAGGAGGGGAATGGGAAGGAGTTTGTAAGCTGCTCTGAGACGCCTTCGGGTAGTGAAGGGTGGGGTATAAATCCAATCTCTTCTCTTCTTCTTCTTCTTCTTCTTCTTCTTCCCACTGCCAAACCTTTGCTGTATTATGAATTATAATCTTTGGCCCCTGTTAATGCAGAACAACAAGTGAGGAGGTAGTGGAATGCTGCAAATCCTAGACACCAATTGGGGAGAAATCAGTCTCTCTCACCTTAAAGGATGATGTCAAGGAGACATTTTTGCAGGAACCAGCGCTTTCCCATATGATCTGAGAATGCAGGGTAAGCCTTCAAGGTGGATGGGTGAGGAGCCTCCAGGATCTGCAAGAGGGCAGGAAGAGGGAGCAGAACAGATACAGCATAAGGAGGCTTCCTAAGCTACAAGGGGGTGAAAGTCCTCTCCTCTGAACACGTACGAGTCCTGACTATTGAACACAATGGGTGCATTCAGACAGGGCATTTAAGCCGGTATAGAAGCCAGTTAGAAGCGGAGTACTTATGCGCGATCACACGCACAACATCTGCCATCCGGCCCTAACCGTTGCCAACCGTCGCAAACACCCCTTAAACCGGTGTAGTTTGCCACTAGGTACCCAAGCGGTGTTTTCCTGAGTGCTCCGGTTCTAGCCGCTTTTCCCTTGTCTGATTGCTCTCTGCCGGTGTAGAGCCACTTCCGTTCGGAAGCCCGAGGCTTCTGCTTTTCGGCCACCATTTTTTTTAGTAGGTGATGTGCGCTTGGGCGAAGCTTCGCCCCGTCGTTAATAATAATAATAATAATAATAATAATAATAATAAAGGTGCCTAGTGTAAAGCTTTGGACGAGTCCGGGACCTCATGGAGGCCAGATTCAGAGTAAAAATTTAAAGGGACGTCTTCGCTTCAGGGCATGCTTTTCAGGTTGGGTTGTTCTGCGCCTGCTCAAAGATCTTCATTATAAGGAAAACTGCCTATGTGCATGCGCAAACTGTGTAAAAATTTTAAAAACCTGCCGATGCACTCCGCTGAGCACCTGAAGTGTGGATGCTGGGGAGCGATGTAAGAGGTGAGTGTGATCGTGCTTCCCCCGGATCGAATTCATCTAGTTGGAACACCGCTCCCAGCCCACCATCTGACCACACTCAATGACTCACTTGATCTCTGATGAAGTGGCACTTGATCTCTGATGAGCCAGATCTTGATGTGTGGACAACTGGAGAGCAAAAGGAGGATGACTCCAACAATGGCTACAGCAGTGCCACCTTTCCTGCACCCCTTGGACATGCACAGCCTTCCCATTGTGCACACAGGTAGATGAGAGAATAGTTTCTAAGCCCTCTCCAGGTGTTTCTGCTGTGTTTCGTTAATTCACACTGTCTTTTCATTTATGTTTTCTCGTGGCTTATTTTATTGGAAGGGTTCCTATGTTGCTTGTCACTAGTCATTTGCTGTGTTCTGACTGTCACTCTGAGGAAATCGGAAGAAGAGCAACTGGAAAGACTTCACTGATGTGCTGGGGTGACAGCCTCTTGTCAGAGGAGGGAGACACTCTAGAAAGAGCCCGCTTGCAAGTCCCGTACGGGGAAGCTGTGTGTCCCTGCAAGGGAGAAAGACTTGGCTGTCTTCAGTAGGCAGTGGCTTCCTTGACCTTGCAAAGCTTTTTGGCTGTCAGTCTGTTCTTGTCCCTGCTTGCATATTAGAGAGAATTCTAAATATGTCTTCCTGTGGGCAGCAAAAAAACAGAAGCCAGTAGGGATGACTGGGAGGGGGCTGCTTGCCGTGCTTCAGTTTTGCTCTGTGTTTGTACATGTTGCCATAGACTGTTGTGAAAGTGGTGCTCTGGGTATTAGGTGTCTGGGCTGGTCTGTCGTTCTGACCTCAACTGCTGCTACATTTCCCTTCACGTTGCCTACAAAGATCATTCTCCTTTTTGGTTTGCTTCTTTCACACTTTCACAGAAACAAATTGGAAGTCAATGCAGATGATGCAACACTGACTTAATACGATCACAGAAGCACACTGGAGTAACGACCCTCACCACCACACTTTTGAACCCACTGTCTTTAAGGGCAGTCCTTCATCAAATGTGTTATGACAGTCAGGTCTGAAAGCCGCTAAGGCATGTGTGGTTATGTAAGCAGGCAGACCTCCCTCTCTTTATTGAGAGGCAATACGGATGAGCCCCATTTGCCACGTTGACGCCCGCTCGCCCATCCTCGACAGATCCCTTTGGAGTGCCTCACAATCCTCCCTGGTTCTCACCACCCTGAACAATTTCATGTCATCCACAAATTTAGCTACTCCACTGCTTACTCCCAACTCCAAATCACTAATGAAGAAGTTAAATAGCATCGGACCCAGTACTGATCCCTGCGGTACCCCACTGCTTACCACCCTCCACTGTGAAAATTGCCCATTTATACTCTCTCACGGTTTCCTATTAATTAGCCAGATTCTGATGCACAAGAGGACTTGTCCTTTTATCCCATGATTGTCCTTTTATCCCATGATACTTTTACTATGGCCTGTGGTCAACAGAAATGAAAATTTAAATCCTTCTTGTAAAGAATTTATGCACTCAGGTGACAGAATTGCACATGTTCATGAGATTGCCAGGTGCTCAGCAGAAACTTTCAAGACTGGGTTTCTTCTGCTTCTGTCTGAGAACATTAGAAATGGCATCTCCATCTCTGATCGTGATGATCCTGTTTATATTCTGGTATGTTGTTGTCTTTTTGTTGTAAGGCTAAAATAAGGTAAGGATATATCATGATCTGTCCTTGCTATCAGTTGTGAAAAGAATCTGCTTTTTTTGGTCTTCTAAATGAAGCTATTCACAGAGGTGCAAGTCTGTAGAGAGACGGAATATTCTGTAAATGTGACAGGCACTAGAGATTTTCAGTGACTAAGGCAGAGATCATAATAGCTGCCTGCTGTTGTATTTGCATAATATGTGGAAACACAGAGATGAGATCTTTAATGAACAGTGGCACAAGGAAGGCAGTGAGTCTTGGAGTCACGTAGGCAATTAAGCAGACGTGATTTTTTCTGTCAACTATGCACGAAGGGTACTGTGGCCTCCTGCTTGCATTTAAATTATGCCCTTGCATGTTAATCCCTTCATGTTTGTCTTCACCTACTATGAGATGTGTGGTAGAGCTGCCAAATTCAGAATTTAAGAGGTCTCCTATATCTTTAAGAGAGGCAGGGCTATTTTGGGGCAGGAACGCACAGGAACGGAGTTCCGGCTGGCTCCCGAGTTGGCCACGCCCAGCAGGAACTCATTAGCATAATAGGCCACACCCAGAAGCAGAAACTCATTAGGATTGGCTACATTAGGGGTGTGTGGCCTAACATGCAAATGAGTCCCTGCTACAAAAAAAAGGCCCTGGGTTTTGACAACAAACAAGGTAAACAGAATAAGAAGCAAAAAGGTGGGTGTGGCTGGATGACCACACTTCTGGTAACATGGGGGTGCGGCCTAATGTGCTAATGAGCTGTGCTGTCAGGGGTGTGGCCCAATATGCTAATGAGTTCCTGCTGTTGGGTGTGGCCTATTATGCTAATGAGTTCCTGCTGGGCTTTTTCTACAAAAAGAGCCCTGAAGAGGCATAAAATGTTCTTATCTTGTGTATATGAAAACATTTTTATCCTGCTTTTCTCACTCTAGATGGTGATCGAGGCAACTTTATTATGTGCCCCATCCCATCAAAGAACTGTAATGCTTGAAGCAGCGGTGACTGATGGAACATCTCCTGGTGTGTATCGCTTAAGATTGGAGCAGACAACTCTAATCTGAAGGCAACGGAAGAATTCACTCCCAAGAATGAGAGAGGGCCATCAGCTGCATAGAGACCAGGCTTTCTGCTGTCTTGCCATAGCTGCAGTGGTCAGTAGGGTAGCCACTGTACCAGCTTGACAACAGTCGCTGCACAATTATGGCCTCATCCATACAGAGATGCAAAATGGCACCCCTGCTAGGTATGATAGCAACAGTGAGCAGGGTGGGGCACAGGGTCTGTACATTCTGTCCCCACATCTCTCGGTGCATACTTAGTGGATGGCATCTTGCCCGGGGCCTTCTAAAACTAGAACAAAATCCTGGACTTGGATCTGGAATACAAAGTCCAGAACATTAGCTAGAAATTTTATGGTGAGGAGGCATGAGTATACTGAAGGTTGGCAGGTTCCCATCATCCTAAACTTTGATACTAATTGGGCAGGACCTGTCATGGGATGGGTCCTTGTTACGTCACTGAATTCTGAATAGTAGTATTTCTGTATACCACTAGCTATGTACTACATAGTACCTGTGCGTAGTCAGAATCCTGTGGCTTTAAAATGATGGGCTCTTTACTTTCATATTATGGTTTGATAACAGGGAAATAAATTGTGTACTAAGTGGAAAATGTGGTTGAGATTTTAGTGCCAGTTATTGACTTTCATCTTGAATTTACATGTGGAATAGTTACCACAAGCAGGCATGCACAGATGTTTTAGAAGAAGACATATATTTCTACTATGGCATACCATTAGCTGTCCAAGGGAAAGTGATTTGCTTATGATCATACTAGGAGTCCTTTGTTCATTTAATTAGTGTACCATATTCTATTCTGAAGAAATGGTGCAGAGTATAAGACTCTGGGGCAGGATTCAAAACTGTCTTGGGAAAGTTGGGGTGGAGCTGTGGTGGCTCAAGTGGTTAAGACGCTGAACTGCAGGCTGTGGAAGGTCAGTAGTTCAACAGTTCAAGACCAGAGTTGCTGCATGACGGAGTGAGCTCCCGTCTCTGGCCCCAGCTCCTGCCAACCTAGCAGTTCGAAAGCAAGAAATTGCAAGTAGATAAATAGGTACCACTTCGGTGGGAAGGGAACAGCGTTCCGTGCGCCTTGGTGTTTAGTCATGCCGGCCACATGACCACAGAAACGTCTTCGGACAGGGCTGGCTCTTCGGCTTTGAAATGGAGATGAGCACCGCAACCCTAGAGTCGGACTCGACTGGCTTTCGAGCAAGGGAACCTTTACCTTTACTTACATGTGTGTGACTACTGTAAGAGGGGAAAGCACATTGCACATGTGCAGAAAATTTGCAGTCTCAGCATTCAGAGAATTAATTATTCTTGGTCCAGATGTGTTTCCTTCCAAAGGCTTTATTTTTCTGTGGTGAGAGGTGGCGGCGCCTAAGACTGGCTGAACATTATGCCCCCAAAGCCCTCTGCCCTTCTGAAGTAAAGTCCTTATTTTTCTGAAATGAAACTTTCTAAAGTTTCAATAGGTTGTCAAAGGCTTTCACGGCTGGGGTTCATTAGTTGTTGTAGATTTTCCGGGCTGTATGGCTGTGGTCTTGGCAGTGTGGTACCTGATGTTTCGCCTGCAGCTGTGACTGGCATCCTCAGAGGTATAGCACAGAAAGATGGAGTACTCTCTGTGTGAAAGTGAGAAGAAAAATGGTAGGCAGGTAATTTATATCTACTCAGGAAGGGGGGGTAGTGCTGAGTCATTATCTTGTAGGAGTAAGTGGTTGGCTACTGCATGAGACAGTATGCTGGAGTAGATGGACCACTGGTCTGATCCAGTGGGGCTACTCTTATGTTCTTAAGTCTGTAGACAGCAATTTCAACAGAAATATAACCTTCATTATAAAGATGTAAAGAAATCAGAACTCTATCTTGTGCATCTTTTAAAGTTTATCTGAAACACTGTTAATATAAAGACTACCAAGTACTTCCTTCTGCTCTCAGCCTTAAATGAGAACTGTGCTTCTTGCCTGGGTTTTTAAGAGACATTTGTATTCTGCTAGTCTTTATTTTGTCAGTGGATGACTCTCCATAATTTACTTTTCTTCCAAGTATGCAAGTACTGTTACCTGACACCAGCAACAATTCAAAAGGACGTGCCTGCTCAGCATCTCACAACTAATGCTGGCAAAACAAGGTGTAAAGCTCATCATCTGAGAAATCTGCCCTTTTCTATCCTCTTTTTTAAAATGTTGTAACATGATGAAGAGTTCCAGTAAGCCCAAAAGCTTTGTATCGTTTTGATTGGTCCTAATAAAAGGCATTGCATGGATTTTGTGCTGGATTTGGCTTGGGCTAGTATGGCTAGTTACAGTTTCTTAAAGCAGTGACCAGAAGTGCAGATTTGAGGACCCAGGTTCTGGAGAGACCACACTGAGTCCTGACCAAGTAACTAGAACTATGGTCCAGAAAACACATTATGCCTTGGCCACCTCTGTACCCATGAGAATGGGGTTTTCAGGGCCATGAAATATCATTACAGGACAACTTGGCAGAGATACTGTCTGTTCCTGCTGCCTCAGGTGTGTTGCTTAGCAGTTTAACCTCTGTGGCTCATGTAATGAGGAAAGAATTCATTACAGACCTGCATCCCTTCTTTCTTAGCCATCTTGATACAGAGATGCACATGCATGTTACGAAGTCTGTATATCCTTCATGTAGACATTTGACGGACAAGTTCTGGGAGTTCCCCACTGGGATCTTCATTCCCAGGTGCATGTATATGAGGAGAAGGGGCTGATGCCTCCCTCGCCCATGCTATCTTCCTGACCTGAAATTGCTCCAGGGGGATTATGATTTGCCCTTTTGGGAAAACTTGTGTCTACTGATGGCTACTTGTAAGTTCCCCTGACCTGGATAGTCCAGGCTCACCTCATTAGATTTGGGCAACTAAGCGGGGTCGGCCCTGGTCAGTACTTGGATGGGAGACCACCAAGTGAATGCCAGAGGCAGGCAATGAAACACCATCTCTGAAGGTCTCTTGCCTTGAAAACCTTCTGTGGTCACCATAAGTCGTCTGTGACTTGACGGCAAAACCAAAAATATGTAAGTTTCCCTAATGGGGGCCAATAGTGGCTTCCTAGAGCCCTTTCAGGTTGGAGGAAGGCTTAATACCTTCTCCCCAATGCACCATGGTTGTGGTCCAAATTGTACCTCTATGTGCCTGGGAATTCAGTCCCCAGTGAGGAGTTTCCAAGTAATTCCTGATCAAAAATCCTTGTTGTGGCCATGTAGCTGACAGAAGAACTTTGTAACATGTGTATCTGCCCTCTCAGTGAACTGGTGAGAGGGTGAGTGAGAGAATTTTCTGTTGCTTATACAAAGAGGCGGGAACTAGCACCTTTCTCATGGGTAACTTAAAAATGGAAGCCATGGCCAGGTTGGAAAGCAGTAGCCATACCTTAATGCCTCACTCAGGGTATTCTTTCTGCAGCCTGTTAGAATGGGAAATTTGCTGCTGTGTTTGTTAAAAGTGGCTTAGAGATGGAAAGAAGAAGAAGAAGAGATTGGATTGATACCCCATGGCCCTTCCCTACCCAAAGGTGTCTCAGAGCGGCTGACAAACTCCTTTCCCTTCCCCTCCCCACAACAGACACCCTGTGAGGTCGGTGGGGCTGAGAGAGCTCTGACAGAAACTGCTCTTTTTCAAGGACAGCTCTTGTCAGAACTACGGCTTGCCCAAGGTCATCCAGCCCGGTGCAAGCGGAGGAGTGGGGAATCAGACCTGGTTCTCCCAGACTAGAGCCCGCGCACTTAACCACTACACCAAACTGATGTTTATAATTGTGGATATAATAGAAGTGTGTTACAGCTGGAGAATTTGGAGCCTTTGACTGGATTCTTTACCTGAACTGCATGGAAGCTGCCACAGCACCATTCCTTCTTGCACTGACTGGGTGATGTGAGAAGGTCAAGGCCATGTAAGCAGAACTCATACTGTGGCTCCTCATGCATGGTCTTGGTCTTCCTTTGTGACCACATCACAGCAGGCAGGAGCAGCACTGATACAGTTCTCATGCTGTTAAGGGAACTGTATGAAGCCAGTAGTAGAGACTTTTTTTTATTAATCTTGTTATGCTGATAGAAATGGTTTGCCGTGATGGTGATGATGGAGAGAGAGAAACCGGCGCGTTGCCCCCAGAACACAAATGCCAGACTTTTGACGTTCACTTTATCGAGTCCTTGTGAATGAAGCTGCTAAGGCCGTGGGGCCAGGAATATCTCCGATTAATTGGAGCTTCTGCTAAATGTATAGAAATGTATTTGATGTCTGCCAGCCAGCGAGATGTGGAATATCATTATTCCTCCAACCGCCGTGGTCTGCTTTAGCCGTACTTCACATAACAAAGAGGGGACTATTTTTCCTATGTTGAAAGTGTAAGCCAAGAGGACAAAAGCTTATTTTTCTTCAGGAGGAAAGTTGGGAGGTATCTCAATATTTCAGTATCTATGGAATCCTGCTGTTTTGAATCCTGCTGTTTTGGCTTGTGAACTGAAAAAGTCTGATGGACTTCCTTTATAGAAGGAACTTGACACCGTGTGTAAAAAGCCACCTGCACCTACTGTGATAGGTCAGCTAGACTTGGCCATGCATTTTAATTACGGATGAAACAACAATTCCCAGAATTCCTTCCCATAAAGGATTTGATGGGTTTTTGATCCAGAAATCTTCCATTGGGATTCACAAACCTTGGAGTAGAACCCCTGCCTCCCCTCCCACTCGTCCCCTTGCCCATTTTGTCAAAATTGTCAGTTGAAACTGAGGATGAAAGGGAGAGGGAATTCCGATACAGGTGTTGAGAGAACCGTCTCTAAATGTCAGGATCAGATTTCAGGCTCAAAGGTGGTTGGACTGCTCATCGGAAGTCCCTTTTGGAATGGGAGTTGGCACCGTGAGCAAGAGGAAAGAGAGAACTGTTTTGATTACAACAATCAATTTTTGCAATCGTTCCTACGTCTAATGACAATCCAACCATGAACTCAGTGGGGGCAGGTCATATTGTTATTTTAGTTTCCTGTGGGTATGATGAGAAAGAAAGGTATTAGTGTGAATAAATGAGGAAATTTGCAAATGGTGCAGAACTGGACATGGTGATGAATATGATATTGTTGCTAAAAATAACCTGTTTTCTCTCCCCCCCCCCTGTTCTAGATGAGCATCATGTTCCTAGCACTTGCTCAGAGTGGTCAATAATATGGAATTGAAGGGATACATACATGTTATCATTCTATTGCTTGGTTCCATAACATTGTATGGGGACAAAGAAAAATTTGATCCAGCGTTCCCATTTTTAGTGGCAACTCATATTGGTTGTCATATCTGTTCCACAGTGCAGTGTAAATATTTTATTTCCTGCCCAGCTGATACTGGCTGTACAACTGTTTTATTTATGAAAGGGCTTACCTTAGGTCAGTGAAGCTTCATTAACACTTTGACTTACTGAATCTCAACTGATTAATCATTAATCTTAACTGATTAATTCATTACTAAATCTTAACTGATTAGTCATAGGAGTTTTCATCAAAACCAGCTTACTCAATTCACATTTTTATAGATACAAAAACAGTATTTCCAGTGAGTAAGCACACTCAGTGTTTCAACCTTCTCCACTCTATGAGATGAAGTGTCTTCTAATGTTTGCACAGAAAGGAGCATTGCTCTAATCCAATATGGTTTCTTTCCAGCAGCTAGTATTATCCTCTCTATATATGTAGGTTGAAAGAGAACCTTGCTGGACCATACCAGAGGTCCATCTGGTACAATAATCTATTCTCTACAGAGGCCAGTTAGATGCATTTGGGTTTGGAGTTCTTTTCTTTTTTATTCTCATGCTTTTTAACAATGTGGTGCTTCCTAGAACAGCTGGGTCAGGGCAAAAAAGGTCAGTGTCCTGTTCCCAACCCTTTGGGGACATCTCTGAACCTCATTCTTCACCCTTTCCCTTCCACCTTGCACCTGGATGCCTATACCCTGGCCAAGCTGCAGGGAAATTGGAGGATTTCCTTGTTGGCTCTAAAAGCAGCTTCACAAGATGCACATGCTTTGTGCCCTCTTTCATATGACATCTGGGTCTCTTCCTGCTGGGAGCCGTGGCTCCACTCCCAGGGCAATGGAGCTGCAACTTCTCTCTGGCCCTGATGTGCATTTGCCTTGTTTTTGTGGCGCTGATGGCAAAGAAACAGAGATAGGCACTTGGTAGAGACAACACAACATACAACTTCTGACCATAGACAGGCTGAAAAATATGCAAGATAGAGGGTATGGTACTGGCCAAGCTTCTGAGCATGATAGTGTCAAACCATGAAGTGCTTCAATGGTTAAGTTTCCATGCCCAACCTCTACAGATGCTTTCCCTTACCTTACCAGGATGTGGTGGCCAATTAGCTGCAGTGGTGGCTGGAACCCTTTTGTTTACAATGGGGATCCCCAATCTGAAATCTAGAGAGAGTGGTGATGACCACAGAGACGAGTCTGCCAGGGTGGAGAACCCACTCTCAAGGGACAATGACACAAGGGGTTTGATCTCAGGAAGAGACCTCACTGAGTATAAAAATTTTAGAACTCAGAGCCACCAGGCTGGGGCTCTTGGAATTCTCCGAGATACTAACAGGTCATCATGTTCTAGTCCAGACAGACAATATGACGACAAAGGCATAAGGAACCAGATTTCAGACCTTACACGGAGAAGTGAGCGACCTGATCAGATGGGCGGAGATCCAGCTGCAGTCATTGGAGGTGGTCCATGTGGCAGGCCAGGACAGTGCATTGATGGACTGGCTGAGTAGATGGAGATGAGACCAGTCCATATGGATGTTCTGCAGTTCAGAACAGGCATTCTGAACTGCAACTGGCCGCAGAGATGATTGTGCACGCTCCAACCGACTTAATTGCTTCACAAGGTGATTCAGAAGCTGTTGGAATAGAAGGCAGAACTAGTGCAGATAGCACCCTTTTGGCCACAAAGAGCTTGGTTCCAGGATCTGGGTGAGAGTGCGACAGAGGGTTTCAACTTTGGTCTATACCCGCTGGAGTGGCATGAAGTTACAAGGCTGGTTGCCCTGAAAATCGAGTTTCACTATGGTGGGGAGAAGTGTTTTTCTCTTTCATGCTATGCAACCTAGCTCAGTCAGGAGTCTTTAGCCTTTGCCTGGAAAAAGCAGCCAAGCACGAAAGTGAGAATCTTTGAACACAGTATGAGCTCTTTAAAAAGATCTTTATTTACTATAACACAGACTCTGGCCACTAGAGCACAGGTACATAGGAAAAGTGGGTACTGCAGGGTATTGCAGACCAAGAAATAAAATGCAACATGTGAGGCTAGTCTAAGCTTTATGGTCATTGGTGTTACCTTGGCACCAACTCCTTGGGATAGATACAAGGCTGTTGGACCATCTAAAACAGAGGCTGGTGAAGACCAATTCCATTCTGTTCCCTCCCTTGTTTCCAGTCCTGGCTTGAGCAATTCTGACAGGGTGTCTAGATCTTTAACCCTCCCTGTCCCAGCTGGGTGGGTTTCTCTGTGCCCTAGCCTGAGTTTGGAAGTCAACAAGGTGCACCTTGTCAAAATGTTATGGTCCAACTCTAGGTTTACCAAACAGCCATCCATCTTGCCCCCTTTCAGACAGCAGGACAAATTGTTATCTCCATGCAAGAACTCATCTTTGCTCAGTCAGCAATCTTATAGCCCCACTCCCTTGTGAAAGAGAGAATGTTTCTTTTGCCGAGTTTAGGATCTCTGGCGACTCCTACTGGGGCATGGTGGACATTCAGAGAAGTGGCTCCCGACCCTGGTATTCTCTGGTGGTCTCCCATTCGAATACTTGCCAGGGTCAGCCCTGCTTAGCTTCCGAGATCTGACAAGATTGGACTTGCCTGGGCTATCCAGGTAACGGCAAAGTTCAGGTTTTCTGTGATGCTGGTCTTTTTCTGTGAGCAGTTGTAAAAGTTTTTTCCCCATACCTCTTGCTATTCCTGTTCAACTACTTTCTAGATAAGAGTTACCACCAATCATTATGGAAATTTCTTGCTCTCCAGGGCCAAGTCCTTTATAATCAAAGGGTGAGATTGATTAGAACTTGAGTTTGAGCCCAGGCAAGCCCGATCTCATCAGATCTCAGAACCTAAGCAGGATTGACTCTGGTAAGTACTTGGCTGGGAGACCTCCTTGGAATACCAGCAGTTGGGAGGCGGGGGCAGGCTTTATTCAGCCACCTCTCTGAATATCCTCCAGGCCCCCAGTAGGAGTCAGTCACCAGAGGTTGCAATGACTTTCAGGTGCACACACACTCACATGCACGTATGAAAAATACAAAAAAAAGAAAAAAGAACGTGAGTTGGTGCCTTATAGAATCAGCTGCCCTATAACACCTGAACTTGTAGGTCATATGTGGGGAATGCAAATATTTTACTTAAACAGTTCTTGAGCTGGAAGTTCGTGCTGTCCGAATGGGAGGGAGCACTGAAGTATTACAACAAAAACGATGCCAAGGAGCCAAAAGCAATTATGAAGATCTAGCACTTAAATGCCACTTTCCAGCCGGCGAAAATTGGGAAACTGCATGGATTGCAGATCACGTACTTGAAAGACAACAGCACAAGGAACATCTTTGCTTACCATGAAAACGCCAAGGGGGGGAGCTCAGAAGAAATGGTGGACGATTCCATTACTTGCTGCTCGATTCCATTACTTGCAAGTGGCACTCCCCGGAGCCAGCAACATTGACCTGGTGCCGAAACTTTCTAGGAATTACCTGAAGGAGGGCTACATGGGGAAAAACTGGACCCAAGCAAACGGAAGGTTTCAATAAGTGCTGGTTTACCATGGACAACTGAAGATTAATGGATTTCAAAGACCCTTTGCCGAACTGACCTTGGGTTGAGGCAGCAGACACCTGAAGACCTTGGCCCTCCCCTACTCACACTGCCAGGTGAGCAGCCCTTGTATGAATCACCCTCTTAAACAAAACAAAACAAACTATCTTGGCATCCAATGAATGGGCTCTGTAAGTTAGTCATATATGCCCTCCACTTGTGGGAGAAGCTGGTGGATGCCAGAAATAGAGTCTGTGCTGCTGTTGATTTTAAAATTTTAATTCTGTATGTACTGTATTTATTATTGTATTGTTATTCAAGCTGTTGTGACCCGCCCTGAGCCCACTTGCGGGGAGGGCGGGATGTAAATACAAGTATATAAATAAATACACTCCATCCATCTCCTCTCAAGAATGGGGGCAACCATACAGCAGCTTTTTCTTTGAAGTGGGGCATTGGCTGTGTAGAGTTATCTCCCCTGTCCCTAGACCAGAGATACATTCCAAGCTACCATTCCAAATTACATTACATTCTACTATTCATTACATTACATTGCAATCTACTGTTCTAATCTATTATTCCAAACAAGAAATAAAATAAATCTCGGAGAGGCGGGGTCTACGACACAACGATGGCGGACGCCTTTCCCAGCTCTCTGGGGAGGCGCACCGCACAGCAGCGAGGGGGAGAGGTGCCGCTGGTTTGGCACCCTCATGGGAGTTCAGGGAGAACTCCCAAGCCATAGGGTTTTTGAGGGTGAGCCTCTTTTCCTGCTAATGGCAGGGAGATGGAGGCTCCCCTCCGCCCTGACGGTCCCTCTCACTGACTGCATCCTCTTAGCGAGGCCACAAGCTGTGTCGACCCGATCAAGCGCAGGAGATCTAGTGGAGGAGCGATTAAGAGAGTGGTCAAGATAAAGACCAACAATGAACTGTGAGTTAAGGAGCGAACTGTGAGTGAAAATGAGCGATTTGTCTTCAGAAGAGAAAATCCCCTCCCCCTCAAAGGAAAAACTTTCTGAGCGATAACGTGCTGAGAGAGGGACGCCTCTCAATGCATTTGCATAAACAAGGAGGAGGAGGGAGAGAGAAACGATTGTAAACAGATACTTGAAGCGAAATCCCCCCCCTGAAACCCCTTAAGCGATTGGAGGGGGTGCCTCTTTGACGCGTTTACATAAACGGAAGAGGGGAGGGGAAGAGAGAGAGACAGTTGTAAACGGATACTTCTGAAAGACTTTATTTGCAAGCGTGTAAGCCTGTTGTGGGAGATTTCCATGAGCTTTTAACAGCATATGCGATTTGCAGAGCCAGGAAGAAAGAGACTTTATTGAAAATGAAATGGCAGATACTCTAAAAAAGATGGCGAAAACTCCAAGGAGAAGAAGGGAAGTTGACGTCACTGCATTAGTAGCAGAAGCCATCAAGCCGATCTTGGAGCAACTTGTTGGTATTAACCAGCAGCTTGCTAAGATAAATCAACAGTTTGTGTCTCGGCAGCTCCAGGAGGCGATCGGAGAAAAAATGGAATTGAGGGCTCCCAAAGCGAATGAGATAGACACTAAATTAAGCAGCGATCTCAATGAGAAAAGAAGAAAAAGTACAAGAGAAACAGGAAAAATTTACAAGGATTTAACTTCTTTCCTGCGAGTGTTTGTAGAAAGTGTCATCTTAAAGTCTGCTGAGAAAAAAGAGCTGGTGGTGCCCTTCATAATCAAGAAACCTTTGAGAAGCCACTGGACCCCGAGACCAGAGTGGAAGAGGCTTAAGACTAGCGGTTCCATTCCTTTGGATGGAAGAAGATTGGGCTGCAGTGAACGTCTAAGAAGCTATCAAGAATTTAGAGTTTTAGTATAGATGTAAAGGCGGAAGGACTTTGCAAATTGCCTTTATGAAGCGAACTGGAAGAGATGCTTGGGAAATCTTCTCATAACAAGTAACAATCTAACATATAAGCTTAGAAAGACAGGACCTCACAAAGTATATTGTTTATTAACAGCTTTTTTTTTACTAACAGCATTTTAACAGGGAATGATCTCATAACCTTGGTTTTTTAGCTTAGTGTGGGTTATCTTTTCTTTCTCCCTAAGTGTAGTCTCCCTATCCCTATTTTTTCTTGGTAGTTTATGTAGTATTATAAAAAATAAAAAATCCCCTCCGAGGGTTTAAAAAAAAGAAATAAATAAAATAAATCTCAAATGTTGATATATTTATTTCCTTCACTATGTCTCCCCCGAAAATTAAACCCAAACAAATGATAACCATATAAACTAAGCTTGTTATTCCTGTTATTCCTGGTCCTTAAACCTGTAAAACATCTTCATTATGCTAATGTACTGCTCACCCTCTACCTATATGTATGGACTGGTAACTTCCATTTCATTGCATCTGAAGACGTGTGCATGCTCACAAAAGCTTATGCCTTGAATAAAAACATTGTTGGTCTTAAAGGTGCCACTGGACTCAAACTTTGTTCTGCTGCTTCAGACCCACACATCTACCCCCACCTGGATCTGCTTAAAGTAAATAAGAGCTGTTGTCATTCTTACAGAACCATCACCAGGGGTCATTTCCTGTAGGAGTGCACAGGAGCAGCGCTCCAGCAGTAAAGAACTTACATGCAACAAGCCCCACCCCCTGCTCCCAGCAGCCCTCAGTCAGAGCAAGAAGCAGCCAGGTAAGTTGCAGCGCCTCCCCCCCAGGCCCTCGGTCCAAAACAGTCCAGTGGCACCTTTAAGACCAGGTTTTATTCAGGTACAAGCTCTCCCTCCTCTGCGAGGACAGATCTGCATGTCCCCCCCCCCAATAGCTAGCAATCCAAAAGAGTCCAGTGGAGCCTGAGTGGTGGGTGTTGCCTTCTGACACACTTCCGGTAATGTCAAGGGGTGTGGCATATGCAAATAAGTTATGCTAATGGGTTATGCTAATGAGCTCCTGCACCTCTTTTTCTACGAAATGACCCCTGGCCATCACATTAAGGAAACAATACAATATGCTCTATTTTTGCATTCTGGGAAGCAAGTAGTTCTATCTCTGTTGCAAGGAGAAAGCGAGAACGATCATTTGTTTTCTTTAAGCCAGGCCGAGTCTTGGGCAAGGCTTCCTCACTGGAGCCCATGAATATTTAGGAAGTCCGTGCAGGTTGGCGTCTCTCCCTCTGAGCAAGAGTGCTCGGAGTCTGATGGTGCATGAAAAATAAATTCTGGCCTTAAGTCTTGGTTATGCTGCCTCTTCCTCGTCTGATGGAGATTTTTGCCGAAAACCCCAGAGAACTGCTATGTCTTAGTCTCAGTGGTACAAGGAGGTGAACATGCATAGAACAGATTTTATGTGGTGTGAAAATACTTTATTAAGCTTGCTCTTTCCACTGCCATCAGCGCCAATGCAGTGTATCAAGTGAGTTTGCCAGGAATATTAACCTTCATTTATTTACTTTTCCCCAACGGTAGATCAAAGAGAGACTGTGCATTGAGCTGAAAGTAATTGGCCTGAGTTGTGTGTGAGAAGAAATTAGATGTAGGACATTTGCCTCCTTTAGGCCTTATTGCATTGCTAGCCAAGTGCTGACAATAGCACCTGCTTGCCCTGTCCACCCAGGAAGATCAAAAGCATTCTGCCAGAGATTTATGGCTCTGGATAACTTTTGACACTTCCCTTGATTGTTTGTCTTATCTTGTCACAACTTAAAGGAGCAATGTGTAGTAGATAACGGCACATTTCCTCACTTATATTAGAAGGTGATAGGAAAAACGTGTTATAGATGAAGTGTTAGTTTTTAATGACAAAGATCTTCATCTGCATCTAAACTTAGCTTTGCTACAATGCTGTACTTTCTGAACTTGGAGACACTTCTAAGAAATACACTTCTAGGAAGGTATGCCTTGCTGTGTATTTTTGTGCACACATACATAGTTAGGTTGTGGTCAGACCCCAGTCCAGTTATACTCAACAACTCTCTCTTGGCAGTGAAAAGTTTATTGAGGTATATGCAACATCCAGAATGTCACTGTGTCAGAACTAAAAACTTTTGGTGGGCACAAGCTTAATACAGTAGATTCAAAGAAAAGCCGCTTCCCCTTCCCCAAGCACACGTCACATTCATACCATGCCTAGCGTTGCCATTCCAACCAAGTGAAAGATATATGTCTTGGTTATCTGCATTTGAGGTTAGCACAGGGAGCCTCTCAAGGACACTTTCCCCTGGAAAAGGAAAAAGGAAGGAAGGAGGATGGCTTGGAAAGTTATGTCTTCTAGAAGCAAAGGTGTCTTTCACTCACTCACACCCACCCTCCCTTAAGGAATTCCCTCCCCCCAGCAACAATGGCAACCAAAGCAAGCGAAGCATAGCAAGGTTTGACATACTGCCCCCCTGAAGCCTCACCTCGCCCCCCAGGCTTGAGAGGGTTACGTTTATGGAATTAACTGATTAATTTGGCAGGTTTTATGTGCCGAGCTTCAACCCATTCATTATGGGAAGGACCAAAGTCTTCCCACTTAATCAGATAGAAGAGATGGCCCCTTTTTATCTTTGAATCTAGGATATCTTCCACTTCCTGATGTGGTTCTCCGTTGATCACCAGGGGAGGAGGAGCGGGAGGACGAGGTTTCCACTTCGAGGGTCCAGGATCCTTCTTCAACAGATTAAATGAAACACAGGCTGTACATGACGGAGGGTTTTAGGCAGTTTCATCTCCACAGTCACTTTATTGATCAAACACACCACCTTGGAAGGAGCTATATACTTCCACCCCAACTTCCTTCCAGGTTGTACTCCCTTCAAGTTCTTGGTGGAAATATAGACAGAGTCCCCGGGTTTCAAGTCCCATTCTGGGCTCCTGCCCTTGACAGCATAACGTTTACAGTCCTCTTTAGCTTTGTTAAGAGTCTTTTGCAGGTCAGGCCACCCCTGGGTTACATTTGACCACCAAGTGTGTGTGCGTCTCCAGTACTTGGAATATCAGGTGACAGAATGGGCAAAGATCCCCCTTCAGATCCATAAACAGCCTTAAAAGGGGAAAACCCAGTGGAACTGTACACTCAATTGCTATAACTATATTCAGCAAAGGGGAGCAGGTCCACCCAATTGTTCTGTTGGTGATGAATGAAACACCTTAAAAACTGTTCCAAACTTGGTTAGTCCGTTCTGTTTGCCCATCGGTCTCTGAGTGATAGCCACTGCTGAGCCCTTGCTCTATTCTCAGAAATTTTAACAGTTCTTTCCAAAGTTTGGCGACAAACTGAGCCCCCTGATCTGAAATTATTTTACGAGGCAGAGCATGGAGCCTAATGACATGCTGCATGAACATTTTTGCCAACTGCTTTGCTGTGGGCACCTGTTTGCTGGGAAATGAGCCTGCTTAGAAAATAAGTCTGCGACCTCCCAAATCACTGTTTTTTCCATGGCTTGGAGGCAGGTCTGTAATAAAATCCGTTGAGATCACTGACCAGGGTTGATCTGGGGGTCTCTAAAGGCTGCAGCAACCCCAGTACCTTTCCAATCCGCCGCTTGCTCATGAGCTTGGCTGGAAGACACATATTTAGAAATGTTCCCTCTCATGCAGGGCCACCGGAATTGTCTTTGTATGAGGTTCAGAGTCTTTAAGTACCCGTAATGTCCTGAGAGTTTGTTATCATGCCCCATGATTAAAACATCGCCTCTGAGAGCTTCTGGAACAAATAGTTAGTTTTGCCTGTCCCTACACCAATCATCTGTCTGGATCAAGGTTCTGTTTTTCTCATTCTCCGCCTTGTCCTGGTTGGAAAGAGCGGCTTTGAATTTCTCCGCCCATGGCTGTGAGGTGGCCGGGACCTCCCCCTGCTTCCGTGCTGGAAGGCAGCCAATCATTGCCCTCTTTATTTCATTCAGACTCCAGAGCAAATTATTGCACATCTCTGGGCACCATTTTCTAACACTTCTTAGCAGGGGTAATTTCATAGAAAAAGAGGTGCAGGAGCTCATTAGCGTAACTTGTTTGCCGGAAGTGTGTCAGAAGGCAACATCCACCGCTCAGGCTCCACTGGACTGTTTCAGATTGCTAGCTATTGGGGGGGGGGGGGAAAGGTGAGGTTCGCCCCCCACGGGG
>NW_015165955.1:32314-36398 GCF_001447785.1 Gekko japonicus
CGGGGCGTGTTTGGGGTTGGGGGTGGGGGGGGGGGGGAGGGGAATGCGCAGATCTGCCCTCACAGAGGAGGGAGAGCTTGTACCTGAAGGCAGGCAGGCTGGGGGCTCTGCAACTTACCTGGCAGCTTCTTGCTCCTCATGGCCCGACTGAGGGCTGCTGGGAGCAGGGGGTGGGGGTTGTTGCATGTGCCCGCCCCCTGGGCTCCGTACTGCCGGAGCTCCACTCCTGTGCACTCCCGCAGGAAATGACCCCTGCTCTTTAGTGTTTCTCAGCAAGGTCAAGTAAATCTGATGGAGGATACATGACACAGATGGTTTGGAGGTGTAGGGTCAGGTTAAAAGGCATGCCTGGCTAGGCGGCTCAGTTCATTCTTACTGCAACCCCTGATATTTCCATATCCTCAAAGTTCAATAGCTGGGAAACCTTTGCAGCCATTTTCATCAGGGAAGGGTAGCAGAATATCTTCAGATGCAAAGGGGGAAAGGGAACCTGCTCCGAGGAGAAGGAGGAATCCAGAACTTCTTTGTGTGAACGTCTCCTGGAGGCTGCTGCAGCTCTTCAGCGCCTGCGCAAAACAAAAATGGGGGGAGGGGAACATAAAAACAATCCTCAGATGTGAGGGATGGAATACTGGTGGGGAAAGACCAAAGGAAAAAATGTCAGTGTGAACTGATAGCACCGACAGGTTGATCACTGGAACCGCCACGACAGTGAGAAAAACACGAAAGGGCGGCTGCAGTCTGAGAAATGCCTTCGTTTGCAAGGCACTCTTGTCCTTGAGAAATTCATTTGCAGTGTGGCTTTAAGCTCCTGTGTGTACTTTGGTGGTGATGGAGCAGCATTAGCAGTCAACCAAGGTAGCCTTCGTGTGGGAATAATTACTGCAACATGCTTGCTAACCAGAATTTGCCCAGCTCTGCTATTAATTACTGCCATACACTGACACAGCTTATGTTAGAGTCATCGAGCACCTCTTGGAGTGGCTAGAATTCTGCTTGGATACATCTTTGTTCATCTGACTTTCATCCACTGCCTCTGTCTGGGTCATTCTGTATTCCTTGGGCTTCTTGACACAGGATGTCTCCTCCTTGGGATGGTCGTCTCTTAGCCAGCTCTGTGTCACCTATACTTTTAAGTCTTTTAAGCCAAAGTAAAACGGGTTGGAGCTGCGGTGGCTCAAGTGGTTAAGACACTGAACTGCAGGCTGTGGGAGGTCGGTAGTTCAGCAGTTCGAGACCCAGGTGCCGCATGACAGAGTGAGCTCCCATCTCTAGTTCCAGCTCCTGCCAACCTAGCAGTTCGGAAAGCAAGAAAGGTACCGCTGTGGTGGGAAGGTAACAGCGTTCCATGCACCTCGGTGTTTAGTCATGCCGGCCACATGACCACGGAAATGTCTTCGGACAGCGCTGGCTCTTTGGCTTTGAAACGGAGATGAGTACCACAACCCTAGAGTCTGATTCGACTGGCTTTCGAGCAAGGGAACCTTTACCTTTTAAAACGGGTTATATTTTTCTTCCCTTGTGACGAGGCTACAATGAGCAAACACACTTCCTAATAGGAAGGCACAGACTCAAAGGATTTAGTTGGTACAAATTCAATGGTTTATGAAGGCACTGCGAATAATGGACTACAGATACCACTAAAGGAGAATGATAAGAAAATGCAAAGCCCATTCATTGATTATGCTTCTATAGTTCATTATTCACAGTACCATAACAAACCACTTAATTTGTACCCATTTAAACCCTTGAGTCTCTGTCTTCCTGTTGGCAAGCGTCTTTACCCCTTAGGATGATACAGCACCCAGAGTACCACAGTGAAGAAAATGCCCGCTCGTTCTGCTAGTCCTAGTTTGGTGTGAGAGCCAGTTTGGTGTAGTGGTTAAGTGCGCGGACTCTAATCTGGGAGAACCAGGTTTGATTCCCCACTCCTCCACTTGCACCTGGCTGGATGACCTTGGGCAAGCCGTAGTTCTGACAAGAGCTGTTCTTGAAAAAGAGCAGTTTCTGTCAGAGCTCTCTCAGCCCCACCTACCTCACAGGGTGTCTATTGTGGGGAGGGGAAGGGAAAGGAGTTTGTAAGCCGCTCTGAGACTCCTTTGGGTAGTGAATGGCGGGGTATAAATCCAATCTCTTTTTCTTCTCTTCTCTATGTTGTTGTGTGCAATCTTTTTAAAATTTTCAATTAAAAAAATCATACACAACAGCAGACTGAGTCATTTGTGATAGCTTTTAGATTTCTAGATCTATAAGTCAGTATAATTGAAACAATTCCTTTATGTAACCTCTACAAAAATAATAATAACTAAACCTCCACTCTCTGATAATCAGTCGTGGAAAGCAGTTTCTAACTTAATTACCTCACTTAGGGAAAGGGACCATAAATATCAAATTTTCAAAGTTCAGAGAGATAGCCAGAGTATAAAAAAGATAAATATCAGCTTACACCAGTTTACTATCTAATCTTAATTATTGAATCCTGTCTTATCTAACTATAATTATATAATTAACTGACCTGTCCAAGATACACTGTACCATAGGGGTGTCACACATAAGGGCCGGGAGGGGGGCGGATTCGGCCTATCTGGAGCTCTTATGTGGCCTGCGAGCAACTGATGCAAGGAAGGGAGCTGGGGGGGAAAGAACAACCTTTCCTGCAGCAGTCAAACATTGTGGGAGCACCCACAGAGGCGGACCGGAGAGGCAGCAGTGCGGTGCTGAGCTTCCTGATATCTGAGCTTAGCCCCCACTGCTGTTTTCAGGAGGATCTGAGAAAACATAAAACAGAATGAATGCCTCTCTGGAACACTACCAGTGAAACTAAGTTGGTATGCACATACACAGCATAATTTTCTCTTCAAACAGACAGATGGGTTGTGAGTAGATGCTATGGTCTTGAAAAAGAGCAGTTTCTGTCAAGAGCTCTCTCAGCCCCACCTGCCTCACAGGGTGTCTATTGTGGGGAGGGGAAGGGAAAGGAGTTTGTAAGCCACTCTGAAACTCATTTGGGTAGTGAAGGGCAGGGTATAAATCCAATCTCCTCCTCCTCCTCCTCCTCCTTACTTTTATTTCTGCAAATGGAGGCTTCAACTGGTTTTAATTGATGCAATCCTCTGAGTTCCATTGATGGAGAGAAAAATGGAATATAAATAGATAAACCCTGCTCAAGTTCTACATCATTGGGGGGGGCAGGAAGAGAAAAATGCAAAATATACTGCAAAACATTATCAGTTGAGGTGTCTAAAGCACTGCAATGTTGTACTGTTCTGATGATATATCAAGCATTTAATCTGATAGGCATGCGTGTATATAACTCTTTCACCAGTCACTCTGTTTCAATTTAGGCTAATCTAAACCTTTTACTGGGAACAATCAAAATGATACAAAACATTGTTAGTATAAAAGGGAGGAGGGGAGAAAAATGTGTGTCGCATGGAGTTCTTTGGAGGAAGGATGAGACTAAGAATGTACTATGTATCTCTGGGGGCATACCAGGGACTTAATAAACCTATTCTTGTTGCCTGCCTCTCTGAAACAGCAGCAGTGGGACATGGGGTCATCAGGCATTTGGGCTCCCATTCTACATAGCCAGTGGGTTTGGTTCAGATTGGAGGGTCACTAAATTGTGCTGCCTTATTCTGCAAAGGGGAGGAACCAAGTCTGCAGTCCTGACTGGTGGCAACACGGGTACACACAAAATGCACGGAGGGGAATAGTAGAATCAGTTAAAGGGACAACAAAAGGCATGAAGAGAGGCCAGTGCAGATGGATGTGCCTGTAGGCTTTTTGTTGCTATCTCATGCTAGTGCCAAAGAATTTCTGTTGGGTTTAGCAAGTTAAAAACACTTCAGTAATTATAAAGTTAACATTGGCCCCTGCCACACGGCAGGGAAAAGACGGGCCAAAAAAGAAACGCCCCAGCGGGATCCCACGGATCCTGGTTGCCACGCTCAGTTGCTCCCCGGCACGATCAGATGCCAGGGAGGAAGATACCAGTCGGGGGGAGGAGGCTGCCGTACTGTGCATGCTCGAGCATCCACAGTACGGCAGGGGGGGGGGGGGGCGGGGGGCGGGCCACCCGCCG
>NW_015165955.1:36529-66128 GCF_001447785.1 Gekko japonicus
CGCCCGTTTGCTGCGCTTCCAATCTGGCCCGCTCCTGGCCCAACCTGCCTCGTATGAACGGGGCCATTGTTTGATCAACAGGAAATGACATGTGTTTTATTGTACCCAATCAGTTACTAAGTGAGAAAAAGGCCACAAATGTTGTAGGAGATACTGGTTAAATGACCTGAACCTTCGCTTTGTGGTTGGAAATCAATGTATTGGCTATTTAGCATATTGGGGTCTCTTTCCTCCCTTTGTTCTCGGTGAAGAAGAGATGCCATCATTCTTGTAGTATCTTTCTAGCAGTAAACATGTAGGATCTGGTGTTTGTTGTTTTGTGTCCTGTTTCCCTTTTCCCCAATGTTAGTTCTAGTAAATTCTATTTTTCAAACATACACGTATGGACTCTGACTCTCATTCGGTGCTCTGCTGTTAATCGCTGCTTAAGTATACTTTTCTAAGGATACCTATCAGGTTATGAGTCCAGCACACTTCTGCTGCCCTGGGAGTTGCAGAGCTGATTGTGTGTGTGTGTGTTTTGATTTTTCTAAACAGTATTAAAGAATGGTGCAGGCAGCTTTTTTGAAACTTGCAACAGTTTTTGCTTTCACCTTGCATTGGATTAATCGAAGCAGGGAAGAGCTTTCCCTTTCTTCTCTAGGGTTTGTCTAGCCTCATTTTAGACAGAACAGACACACAGAGAGAGCATGTTCCTTGGTTCTCCCCCCCCCCCCCCCCCGCGCTCCTCCTCCTCACCTGAGAGGGGAGACTCATTCATCGCTCTGCTGATTTAATTTCTGCTTTATATTTTTCTAAGAATACTTATCAATTTCACATCACCCCTCACCTTCAGACTGAAGACTGTTTTCAGTGGATTCTGCTTCTGTCCATATCTGATCGGGGCTGGGGGTGCTCAACAATTATTTGGGGAGGGAAGGAGCTCTTTGGAGGATTAAAGGTAATGGTCAGATATAGAGCTCAAGCTGGTCTGTGGTTTATGCTATCATAAGCACATGTGCCAGGAACTGGAAGGTTCAGTGGAAAGATTGTATTTTGTGAGCTGTTCAGATTCCTGTTTTGAGATCTGGCTGTTCAGCACTGTAAACAGAAGAAGCTGTACTGGAGTTTTAAATTCAGAAGTTCTGACTCTTATTGCTCAGTTACAGTATGTATTTTCCCCCTGCCAGGTTCCTGTGAGTGTTTCATCCTTATTCTTATAGTTATTCTCGGAAGGGTGCTGATTTTCTGATTCAAAGCCTGTACATGATTGGGTTATGGGGATATCTGGAGTTTAAAACAAGAAGAAAAGGACAGCACTATGCCCAACATTTTTGCTAGTATCTTTCCTGGTCAATCTTTAATGTGTTTGGTTCTTAAAAGCCGAACAGGCTAAGAAGAGGAACAGGCGGGTTATCCCCAATGATAAGTGGCGTTGACTGTTTTGTGATAAAGCAACCAAAGTGAAATGGATTTAGGAGTAATTAATCTTGGCATATAACAAACAGCCCATTGCTGCTTTGGCTTATTCTATACATTTTTGTTTACACCTTAGAAAGGAAAGTTCTTCATCCATCCAAGTACCACCTCACTGTTCCTCAGTCACAGTCACACTTTAAGCCAAAATTAAATATGCTCTCTATTTATCATTCAGGAATATTTCCCCACTTCACTTAATGTGCACTACACATTTACACATTACGGTTCTCCCGCTATAAATGTTGCTATGCTCCCTTTTGGGTAATATAGGAAAAGATGTTCCCATCTTTCCTATTCCAGATGTTATCCCATCTCACCTTGCATTGAGACTCCAAGCAAATTCAATACTACCCTGTTTTCTCCAGGAAGGCCAGTCAAGGAAGCTTGCCTGCCCTCTCTGCGCCACATATCCATCACAGCATTTCAAATGTGATACAGGGAACATTCTAGCCTGTTTCCGGGAGCTTTACTAGTCCTGTTCACTTCTGTCTGCTTCAGAGCTCTTTGTTTTTTTGAGTGATGTCAGTTGCACTGTTTCACTGTTGCATACCTGCCAAACTGAAGCACAAACATTTACAAGCTTACTCTGCTTTGCTGCAAAACTGCAAAAAATATTTGTCAGTTTTTGGGGGAAATGGTGGATGGAGGACTAAAATGGGTTTTAGACAGAGTGAATCTGACACCAAAATCACTGGAAGCTTGAACTGTGATTGTACATCCACCTTAGAAACTTGGTACTGCCACATTTAAAACTGCCTTCCTGTCTTTCACAACAATAGCTGGGGAAAATTCCATATCAGCGACTTGTGTGGTTTTGGCTCTTGATAAATCCTCTGAATCTTTTCTCAGCGGCTTCAGATGGCTCTGCGGGATCCTATGCCCCCTGGTGGCTTGTTAGATGAGCTTGTCGAGGACTAGCACAGTCGGCTCTCGGCAGCCATCGAAGAGATAGCTCCCCGACGCCCTCTGCACCCTCGCCCTAAGCGGGCTCCTTGGTTCACCGAGGCGCTGTGGCTGATGAAATGAGGGCTTAGACGGCTAGAGAGATGGTGGCGGCGCGCTCATGACAAAGCAACAAGAGCATCTTACAGGACGTTTATGAGATCCTATGAGATGGCAATCGAAGCCGCAAAGAGACAGTTCTACGCGGCTACGGTTGTGTCTGCTAGCTCACGCCCAGCACAATTGTTTAGAACTATTCGGTCATTGACAGAGCTGCCACAGGGCAGACCAAATGCTAGGGAATTGGATATTGGCTGTGAGGCTTTTGCAAGCTATTTTGCAGGTAAAGTCTTGCTGTTCCCCGCGATCTCCCTGCCACAGTTGAGACAGTGAGTGAACGCGAGGCTCCATGCACGTCTTCTACTTCTGTTCTGGATTATTTCAGTCCACTCAGCCTTGAGGAAGTCGACAGATTGCTCTCAACGGTACAGCCAACCATGTGCAGCCTTGATCCGTGCCCTTCATGGCTCATAAAAGCTGGCCGTGAGGGGTTACGAGGTGCCCTCAGGGATATTATCAACAAGTCCTTCGCTGAGGGACTGTTTCCAGGGGCACTCAAGGAAGCGATGGTCTGCCCTCTCCTGAAAAAAAAGGCACTTGCGGAGGCGGTCTCACCGGCTGCTGGACAGGGACCTGCTGCGGGGGAACTCCCGGTGCTTGTAGCGGCTGAGCAGGCATCGGCGGGGCGGGAAATCCCGGTGCAGGAGCAACTTGTAACTGCGCGGCGTGTGCGTCCAGGAAATTGGCCATTCTAACGTCCAACATTCCCGGCAGGCCTTCCATCACATCCTGGAATGCCCGCATTAAGTCTCTCACCGAGTCTTCCAGTTCTGCTAGACGTTCCCCGGTAGTTTCCTCCGGGATGGGGTCCCGAGGGCGGTAATCCGGGGGTGGGTCATAGTCCTCTTCCGTTTGGAAGGCTCCGGTGCCCTCCTCATCTTCTGCGTGACCACGCGGTCCCGACGGCTCGAACATCCACTCCTCGAGGTCCTGCTTGGGGCTCCCCTTCTCCGAGGTAGACCCAGGTTCCGGGAACAATCCCTTGTCAAACAGACTCTCACGTAATCCGCTCCCCCGACGGGAGTACACCTCACGGGTGCCTTGGGTGTTGTACATAGTCCAATCATCCTGCTGGTGAGTCTTCCGCGGACCCCATTGCGAAGGGGTCGGAGGCGGCCAAGACAGATGTGCAGGCAGGCGGGGAATCGTTCCCCCCACGGCACCCTCCATCGAGGCTGCAGTCGTGAACACCAAAGACGCGGAGGTTTGTGGGACCGATCCCGAGTCCCCCTCCGTGTTAGGTAGATTTCCCTCAATTCCGCTCATGATCTTGTCAGATTCGGAACGATAGGAAAAGGGAGTTCTAACAATATGTTGGATCCCCAAGCATCGAGAATAAATCCACGTTTTAAAGAAAAGCAAAATTTATTTCAAAGCGTTGAAGACATACTCAAACACGTTCTTTGTTAGAACTGGGGATACACAGTTAGGTCAAGCATAATAAAGGAACTTCAAACAGATACAGATCCAATGAATATCTTTCCCGCTGGCGGGCTAAGGAAACGGTTGCGCGCCCAGTACATGGGAACCAGGCAGAACATCAGACAAAACACAGGTGCAGTAGTCCTGGGAAAATCAATAGGCAAGCATTACAGCATCTTCTCCCCCACACAACCTCCAGCAGTTATCTTTTGCATTCCAAAGCAGGAGCAGGATGATAGAAGCCAAGCCGGGTGTAACAGGGAAAGGATATGTACACAGAGGTCATAGAAAACAGAATGGCAGCTTGCTGACACAAGGTGCTGGCTTTTTGTCTTTAAAGCCCTATCTGGTCGGGGGCCTGCCTACTTGAGGGACCGTCTTTCCCCACATGTGCCCCAGAGAGCACTGAGGTCAGGGACACAGAATCGCTTGACTCTCCCCGGCCCGAGAGACTCCAAGTTTGCCGCTACTAGAGCCAGGGCCTTTTCAGTGGCGGCTCCACACTGGTGGAATGAGCTCCCAGATAACATCTGGGCCCTGCGGGACTTTTTACAGTTCCGCAGGGCCTGTAAAATGGAGCTCTTCCACCAAGCTTTCGATTAGGAGCCACCACTGACAAATACGCCACCTACTGCCCGCATGAAACATACTACGGCCCACATGAAACATCGGTGGATATTGCCTTCCTCTGTATATTGAATGCCCCCATCATTTGTACTGTCCTTGTTAGAATTCTATGATGTTAGGTAATTGTTATTTATATTTTATTGTGTATTATTTACTGTTTTACTGTTTTTAATGCTTGTTCGCCGCCTTGAGCCAGTTTTATCTGCTGCTTCTTTTTCACTTCCTTTTCTACATAGTTTGTTGTGAAAGTTGGAGTCCATTCCCTGGCCAGAGCAGGGCAATTTTGTGTGAGATTACTTCTTTCATACATAGCAAACCTTGACCTTTCCTTATGTGGGTGTGTAGTTGTGGTTTGCCATTTTCTCCAGCAGAGAATTCCGTAATAGAGCCACTCAGAGATCACTGATGAGTTTAATTTTATGGCTCTTCATTGGCCTGTTGCTTAGTGTTTGATTACCCTGTTTTATTGCTCTGATTATATTGTTAATCTAGTTTATTACTTGTTTCTCTCTATCTCTCTCTCCTTTTTTGATTAAATGTAGATTTATGCCCTGCCTGTGATTTGCCATACGGTACTTTCACTTTTCCCATGGCTCTGCCTATGAAACCAGCGCTGTATGGGTTGCTACACCAACATATAAAAAATAAAAGTCACAGAAAACGTGGGACAGGGAACAGCCTTTTGGCTCTTGGTATAAAAGGAGGACAGAAAGACAGGGGATCCAAGGCAGCAGAAGGGCTTGATCTTTTAAAAATATGTACTGTGCATATTTGTTGAAAAGAGCCAGCCAAATCTTTGGCCCCTAGTTTTATCTATAGCCTGAAAGACTATATGCACTAACTTTGAAATCACCAGTCTACAATGAGGAAAATTCAAATTCTTTTGAGATTTCCGGGTCACAATTAGTACTAAATCTTGACTGTACTAGTTGTTTACAACACGTTACTGTGTCTGTAATGCCCATCTGCATATATTTTGTATTACATATTTTAAAGATATTATCAGTTGATCCTCAAAAACATTGTAAAATTCTGCAGGAAGGCTATCAGGATCTGGCATTTCCCCCTTTTTTGTTTTTCCAATGCTTCTATCACTTCAGAAAAAGTTATTGGATCATTTAAAATTTTCCTTTGTTCTTCAGTAAATTTTTAAAAGTTATGTTTTTCAAAAAATTCTTTAATTTGTTCTTTCTCTTTTTTTGATCCCCCTAAGGGGAATTTTTTATTGCTTTTTTACAAACTACAAACTATAACTGAAAATATGGGAAGGGGAACTACATCTAAGGAGAAAGAAAAAAGACCCACTAATAACTAAAAACCCAAGAGTAGGAGATCAATACATCAGCTTATCTCAATGTTACTTTAAAAAGCTAATAAAACAGTGAACATAGTCGATTATGCTAGGTTAATTATCTTTTAACTATTCATTTAACTGCTTAAAGAAACCCCCAGAGCATCCCAAAGTTATTTCAGAGTTTTCAGGCACAAATCCTTTAGCCATTATTTATTCTTCCCTTTTCTAATTCTCAATTTGTATGAACTTTTGGGGGCGGCCGCCCCCTTTTCAGAGGGTGAGTCCTCGTCCGAAGACCCCGAGCCTAACTCGCCATCAGATTTGCTTTCTTCTTCTTCCTTCTCGTCCTCAGCTGGTTCCCTGAGCTGTGTTAGCAGAAAATCACATGCCTTAAGAACAGAGTCAATCTTTTCTTTTTTGTTGTGAAGTTTGAAAATGACCCCTTCTGGGATTAACCATCTGTAACTGATGCCATTTGTTTGTAGAAAAAGGATTAGTTCTTTATAATTCTTTCTTTTCTGTCTTATGTCAAATGGGATATCTTTTAAAATCCTGATGTTGTTGTCCCCAATTTTCAAGGGAGTTCCTGTAGTTGCTTTCAAGATAGAGTCTCTCACATGTCTCTTCTAGAATCTGACTACTATTTCCCCAGGCAGATTATTTTTCCTGATGTATAAGGAATAGGACCTGTAGACCACATCCATCTCGCTGTAGAGGTATTTCGCTTTCAAATCTGTCATTGGGGCTATTGCTTCGCTCAGCCGTTGCTTCAGATTCTCTCCTTTAATTTACGGGACCCCTTGGAACCGTTAGGACCAAATTGGCTTTCTCCATTTGCAGCTGTAAAAGTTGTGACTCTTCCGTGGCTTGCTTCATTTCCAGCTTTTGCACCTTTTTCTTAACTTTTTTAGTATTGGCGTCCATTTCCTTCACCTTCTCCCCCATTTTCTCCATTGCTTTTAAAGATTGAGTTAATTGTAGCTGCTGTGAAGCCAAACTGACCAATTGTTGACAGTTGTTGCTTGATATTAGTCATCTCATCCAGCAGAGGGCGCAAGGAATCTGCCAACATTTTTGAAAGCTCAGTGGTCTCTTCCGTTCGAGGAATACCCACTAGTTTCACTTTCAAAAGTTTTTCTTTCTCCGGTTTCTTCCGCACCATGTTTTTGGATTTATTTACTTATCAAAAAGTTGCTAAAGTGTTTTTCCTGTTCTAGCGCGGCTCCGTGCCGCCCGAACCTCCTACGGCCTTTTTCGAGTCTCCCGGAGAGAGGGCTGGAGCATGGGGCATCTTTCCTGGACCCTCCCATTTTTTGGCACACGGGGGGGTGCACCAGGAAATGCTCTGAAGCAGGACCGTCCTAGGGGAAGCCGTCCGACCGTCACACCCCCTCCTACACGCTGGTGAGCAGTTTACATCCCTGGGTCATCCAGGAGATGCGTCTGCCTGCGTGTCGCCATAGACTGGAAGTCCAAAACTTCTTTAATTTGTTCTTGTGTAACTTCTCTCTTCTGATATAACTTCTCATTAAAGATTCAATACTTTTTTTCAAATCTTTAGGTGTGTTTTTTATCTCCTTTGTCAACTCTCAATATTCTGATGTGTCTTTTTTCGTTTTCTTTCTGTAATGTATATGTTAACCATCTATTTAGTTTATTAGCATTTTCAAAATAGTTTTGATTTGCATACATAATTTTTTTTGCCATTTCCTGTGTTAATAGACAATTCATTTGGTGTTATAGCAGCTTCAGCTTTACTTTTGTCTATTCAATTGAAGGATCTTTTTTGATCTTTTCTTTCTGTTTTTTAATCTGTTCCTTAATTTGAGGAAAAAAATCTGTCTTTTGTTTTCTGATATGTTTAGCTTCTCTGATTATCCAGTCTCTGGCATAGGCCTTGAATGCATCCCATACAGTTTTAATAGAAATTTTTGGTTGAATATTTTGTTTTGTTCATTTTTCAATAGAAAAGTATTCAGAGTCCATCTATTTTTCTTTGGAGTGTCTTGTAATATAAGCATAACTGGGTTATGGTCTGCAAAGGTTGCTGGTAATATCGCCACTTCTATTAAGTCATTTATGATTGTTGTTGATATCCAACACATGTCTATTCATGACCATGACTTATGTCTTGCTGAGTAGAAAGCGTAGTCCTTTTTTCGTGAATTTCTAACTTTCCAAGAGTCAACCAGGTTGTATTCTTCAGCCAATTGTAAAAATATACTAGGAAGTTCATTACCTTGTTTTTGTTTTCCAGTTATTGTTCTTCTATCTAGAAGTCTGTCAGAAACAGCATTATAGTCTCCAATCAAACAAATTTCATCAAAGTTTTGTTTTGAGATATGTTCTTGCAAAAGTTTATAAATTTTCTCTTCATGTTGGTTGGTTGCGTATCTGTTTACAATCAAGGTTACTTTGCCTTGTCTTTGTATTTGAATTATCAGTATTCTTCCGTCTTCTGATTTGTATAGAAGTTTAGGGTATAGGTGTTCTTTTACATACATCTTTAACACTACCCCTCTTTTCTTCTTTTCCTTATCTGAAGAGATAAAGACTTTTCAAAATTTCTTAATTTCCAAATATTTCTGATCTGCATTTTTATATGAGTCTCTTGAAGACATATGTATAGGAATATGGATTCCTATGGGCCTCATGTCTCCCTTAGAATGTCTGTAGGCTTCATGTTTCCCCCCCTTGGAATGTACCCCCTGTTGTTCTGACTTCCTGTGTAAGCCAGGTGGCTGACCATTTGCTCAAATTGCCCCCATAAACCAAATGCCTCTGCTGAAACATGGCAGAGACGCCTCCTGGATGGGAGGGGGTCAGGGATCATCTTACTGCAGAGGATGGTCCCTGGACCCAACCTATCCCCACCCATTTACCATGACAACCCCAAATTTGGAAAGTACCTGTCTCATTGTGGTTGGCTACTGGCCAGGGCTGGTCATAATGAGATTGGGGTTCAAATTGGCTAACCCTTAGAGAGGAGCTCACTTTTTTGGCTTGCTCTCTCTCTCTGTTCCTGCATGTACCCTGGAATGCTGTCTCTGCCATGGGATGAGACAGAACAAAGGATTCTTTGTGAGCTGAAGCACATGGCTCTGTGCCCACAAGGATGGAGCTATTCTTTCTCAAGATATTGGACTCTTACTATGGACTATTGACCCTCCTTGCTGTTGGTAAATATGCTCTATCGTGTAGTTAGGCAAAACATTGCCAGGTTGTTATTTTATAATCTTTTCTAGTCTGATGGCAAGTCTCTGATAAATAAACTCTATTCTGTTTATAACTGGTGTCTGATTGATGTGCAAACTGACTCCAAGCCTAAATTCCTTGTGCCTAGCTGGCTACACGCTACCATTGAATCTTAAGAGTGCATCTCTGAGGAGGTGAGCTGGGTATTGTTATTGTATTGTAAAAATGCAGGAGTTCTCCCCTCATTCCTAGAACATATAATGTCTCATTGCATTTTTTTTCAATTGTTGAAATATTTGTCTTCTTTTTTGAGGTGCATTTAATCCATTAACATTTATTGAAATTATTTTTATTCTTTTGTCCATCTTGTGATTGTGTTTTGGTATCATCTTTATTCTTCTTTTGGAATCTTGTAACTATTTGAGATGCTGTGATTTTTATTGCTTTTCTGGTTACTGGAGTTTTCCTAGTTGTCCCTGTTGCCGCTTATGAATCCTGGTTATTTTCTTCTGTAGTTTCTGATTTCTCCTGTTCAGTTTTCAGGTCTTCTCCATGCATTTTGATGAAGTCTTCTACCTTGAAGATTGAGTTAATTCTGTATCTTTTCCCTTTGTAAGTAAAAAGTACACATTCTGGAAGCAGCCATCTATACGGAATTTCATTCCTTCTCAAAATGGTTGTAAAATCCATACATTCTTTTCTCTCTCACTCTCCATGGGGTTTCTTTTAAAATTTTAATTTCTGTATCTTCTATTTGTAAGGAAGTTTCATTTGCTGCTTTGAGGATTTCATCTCTAGTTGATCTCTTATGAAATCTTACATGTACTTCCAGGGAAGTTTATTTCTTTTTGCATATGCTGAATTCATTCTGTAGGCAATATCAATCTCATCATGGACTTCAGTAATTTCTTCTGTATTCATATATTTTGCCAATGTGTGCGCCATGACAGTCCTTCTCCTCTGGAATATTTTGAATTCTTAAGATATAAGCTGCTTTATCAATCTCTAATTTTATAAGGGCTTCCTCCATGGAACTCTGTTTGGATTCTAATGCTTCAAAGTTAATATCTGCTTCTTCTGATTTATTTTCCAGCCTTCTTGTTGTTTTAGTCAAGGCAGAAATCTCCTGTCTATCCTCCTTAAGCTGCTTCTGAACTTTTCCCATCTGAGTCGTGATTTGTTGTACCAGTGTGTCTATTTTGTCATGTATAGGGTCCACAGCTCATTTAACTGCTATTGTAACAGCAGAGGTTACTGAATCAGGGATTGTAGGTCTTTTAATGAGACTTGGGCGAGGTTAGTGGCTGCTGATCTAGGTATACCTGGAGATGCAGCTCCTGGAGCCCCTGGAACCTTTTTTACTTTGTCTTTATCGGCACCAGCAAGTCCTTCAAATTACCTTTCAATAAGACCTTACAGTTTTTACAAAACAGTAACTATTATTGTCTTATTAAAAACAGAAACACTTTCAACAAAAGCCATCAATCTTATCAGTTGTTTACAATATAATCAGGAGAAAGTGTGCTTTTATAGTTTCAACAAACAAAGGCAAATAATGTTATGAGAATATAGCATATAACAGTTCAGAGTGAGTTCCTCATAGTTCTTATTGATTCTTCTTTCTTCTTTTGAAAATTAAAGTATTTATAATTCAAATGTTAAAATATAGTTGTTTATAATCCTAATTGGAATATAGTCAATTGTAATCCTTTAAAAGGTCTTCAAATAGTTCCACATAATTTAATTATAATTCCAGGAGAAATATATTTCAAAAATCAGAGTCAAATGAAACAGATTTTTCCAGCTTTTGTATTCCACAGGGTAATATCATAATCCACAAGTGTACTGAAGAATTGATGGTTCTGTTACACAGTTTTATTCTCGGACAACGGCCCTCTTTTTTTTTTGCCCACAAATCCATTTAAAGAGTTGCTTTCAACTCTTTTCCTAGCCGCTTGAAGGGAGAAGGAGGGGGAGGGAAGGAAATTCTTTACCCCTCCATTCCTTTGTATTTTTAACAAATTTAAAGGGGCTTAGTTGATGAGGAATTTTCTGATGTTGCTGCTTAAACATGTACTCACGGTGTCGTTCTTCTTCGATGTTTTGGGTGAAGTTTTCTACTTCCCCCTCTTGCCCGGGTAGTCACAGCTTTGCGTCCATGTCTGACATGGATGCTCTCAGATGGCTCTTGCTGCGGGGTGATCAGGACTTCCACCCACTTGTCGCCACTCACAGGGAGTCCAGATCAAGCCTCTTGCAATGCGCTTCTCTTCGGGGAGCTCAGTGGAGTTCGGGGGGGGGGAGGCTGAACTCCTCTAAAAAGAACTGATGATCCGGCGTCTGCACAGGAGAGCATCCCAACACCGTCTGTTCTCACTGCACTGAAACTCTCTTCTACACAGTACTGACCCTGAGGGGACCAATGGTCTGATTCAGTATAAGGAAGCTTCATGTGTATGAGTGTGGTTTTGCCTCTTCATACAACCCCATATGGATGCTGAAGCAGCAAGCTGTGCTATAGCTTCAGTTCTGGGGATCCCCCCTCTTCAACCTGGTGATTATAACTCATTAACGATCATTTTGTCTTCAAAGAAGAAAAAGAAGAAGAGATTGGATTTATACCCCGCCCTTCACTACCCAAAGGAGTCTCAGAGCGGCTGACAAACCCCTCCCCACAACAGACACCCTGGGAGGCAGGTGGCGCTGAGAGAGCTCTTGACAGAAACTGCTCTTTTTTCAAGAACAGCTCTTATCAGAGCTATGGCTTGCCTAAGGTCCATATGGATGCCGAAGCAGCAAGCTGTGCTGTAGCTTCAGTTCTGGGGATTCCCCCTCTTCAGCCTGGTGATTATAACTCATTAAAGATCATTTTGTCTTCAGAGAAGAAGAAGAAGAGATTGCGTTTATACCCCGCCCTTCACTACCCAAGGGAGTCTCAGAGTGGCTTACAAACTCCTTTCCCTTCCCCTCCCCACAACAGACAGACACCCTGTGAGGTAGGTGGGGCTGAGAGAGCTCTGACAGAAACTGCTCTTTTTCAAGAACAGCTCTTATCAGAGCTATGGCTTGCCTAAGGTCATCCAGCCAGGTGCAAGTGGAGGAGTGGGGAATCAAACCCAGTTCTCCCAGATTAGAGTCTGTGCACTTAACCACGACACCAGACTGGCTCAGAGAGAGCTCTTCAGAGTCTGCCTGCCCATGGAAGGGGGAGAAAAAGACATTGAGACAGGATGTTTTCTTCTTGTCCTTCCCTCCCTCAAAGAATGCTCCTAGATGCTGGAAAAGGCAGGAGGTGGGGGAAGCCCTCCAGTCTGAAGAGGCTCATCAGCAAATGACTGTTCCAAACACTCTAATGACCTCCTGGCTCACTAAGGCTGCCCAGAATCATAAATGTTCCTCTGTGAACACTAATCCACCCTGAAGTTCTGGTGAACCTTATTCTTTTGTTGAGTCTTAGGTATCAAACCTGAGAACAGGGAGCGGGGAAAGGAGGAGAAAATTTCTGAAGTGGAAATGGTTGAACAAGAACAGTCACCCAGTCAACTGTTAGAAAGATTTTCACCCTTCTATATATATAAAAGAAAGTCCCCTCACCGTAAAATCAATACCCAGGCCAAACTGCTGGACCTAGAGACACCAAATTTGGAGAGAGTGCTCCTACCATGGCGTAGGTGCTCACTAAGAAGAGATTTTTAGAAATTCGACCCCTAAGTGGGTCAAAAGGGGGAAAATGTGCTCCCCCCATTGATTCCTATGCGGCTGCCAGGCAGCTGCCTCCCTGCACCTCTCACTCTCTGATTGGTCAGCTGCAGAGCTCAGTGTTCTGAGGTTAAAAAAACAGTTACAGGGGACTGCAGAGAGCTAATGACAGTTGAGGAAATCAGGAGTGGCTAACAACCACCTGTGAGGTGAAGCAAAGCTGCTGGCCCAGCCTCTCTGATGGCTTCCAACACACTCCCCCCCACCACCTACACCTAACAGGTGCAGGTGCAGCCCCAACTCCACAGTGGCTTCTAATACTCCTCTCCCCTCCCCCTCCTACACTAGACAGGCAACTGCCTGTCAGGTGTAGGAGAGGAGGTGGGATGGCTTCCAACACTCCCCCCCACCTCCTACACCTAACAGGAGGTTGTCTGTCATGTGCATCAGTGGTTGCAGGGTGCTTAAAGCCACAAGGGAGCCCACCCCAGCAGTAATGCCTTAGTGATCCTGCCGGCCCCGCCTCCACAGTGGCTTCTAATACTCCTCCCCCCTCCCCTCCTACACTGGACAGGCAGCTTACAGACACAAGGGAGGTTTGCTCAACAGGTTTGTCTTAGCACTGCTGCTGGCCCAGCCTCCCTGCTTTTAAATACAACCCCCCCCCCCGCAAGGGTATGAATGTTTATGGGGAGTTAGTAAAGGACATTTCTAGGAGCCATTTCGATGCATGCCTCCCTCGTGAACCTGAAGAAATGTCCACCACATAACCACTCCATCACACCAACTCCCCCTCACACCTCTAACCTCTTACTGACCCCAAGAAAACTCTTGGCAAACATCGAGCCAGATGCACCAACGCTACAAGGAGGAGGCAACTTAGGAATGCGGCAAAGCACATAGTACTCCTGTAGTGCACTGAGTTGTGCAGGCCAAGTACCAGGGAGATCACCCTGAGGTGCTCAGAACAACACAGTCTCCATATGAGCAAAATAATCCAGGAACACAAGTAGAGAGGCCATCACTTTCGTGGAAGGTGGCAGGAGTGGACTTAACAGAAGACTGCTTCTTAAATGGACAGTTCTATGTGGCCTGCTCCAGAGTGAGCTCATCAAGCAGCCTGGTGATCCTGGCACCTGAGGGCAGAACCACCACTGTGGTCTACAGAGAGGTCCTTCAGTAGAGGGGGGAAAAAAACTACGTATGTCTCACTTCATTTCTTACACTACAATCTTCTCTGTTAGAATTCCTACAACAAATGTCACATTTCAAATTTCACATCATCGGTATTATAACTGGACTTACGGGACTTAAATACCATAGCGAAGCATGGGTATCAGGCTAGTTATTTTATAAGGCATTCTGGATCCTTGAGCTACATTAAAAAGTTGGGAGGCCAAACCTACCAATGATGATAAAACCTCTTTGACCCCTGTGTTTGGAGAAATTTTCCTTCACACTCCTTCCATACTGAGATTTTTCACTCTCCAGGTTCTTTGAAAAAATGGACACAGCCCCTTCCAAATAAATTTAAAAAACCCTTCCCCTTTGGAAACGCACTATGGGCATGTTTCAAATACCAGTAGTGGCTGCCTTGGTCTCAGGGGTCGTTCCACCTAAATAGGGAGAGGGATCCCTCAAGGAGGGTTCTGACAGGAGGAGTGAAATTGCATTACGAGGCCTTCACCTGGTCCTTAAGGTCCTCAACAGGGGCTTCTCTTTTTCCCAGCTGCCTCCTTATGGTCTAGGAAGGTCCTCAAGTCAGTTTCTGCGGGTAATAGATGTAGGGATGGCTTACAAGAACTGATTCAAGCTGCCTTTATGGCAGACAGATTTAAATCACTTGTCTTCCCAATCCACGGATGCAGCTGTAGTGGGCAGACATTATGGACACAGACCCTTAGACACATGTGACCTCATTGCCTTTCTTGGGGAAGAAACTTCAATGAGGTGTTAGTGGAAACCAAAGATGATAAGAAGGCAAGGCCTTCCAGCTCTGAGAGGAAAAATCAGTAAAAAGAAAAGACGTAGCTGATTTTTTAAAATTTGTAGTAGTCCTTCTTGTGCCACCTTGGCTCTAGGAAATGAAGTCGGCAGAGACCAACTACAAAGCAACCATCAGTGATCAAGTTGATAGTTTTGTTCCAACAAAAGATGCCAGTTCGATAGCTGATTGGGAGGAGGGAGTCTCTGGGTGTTCCAGGGCACTGACTCCAGCTTTGCCTCAGATTGATGGGTCAAGGACAGCACCAGTTGGGGTCGCTTGAAAGAACTAATCCATACTTCAGCTCATCATTTTCTGCAGCATCCTCCAAACAAGCTTTAACAGGTGGTCCAGGCGATACCACTGCAAGAAAAAATGATTGAATCTCTCTGTCTTCCATTTACCATCCTGAATAGTTAGGCATCATCCACAAACTTGGCCACTGCACTGCTTACCTCCAATTCCAGGTCATTTATGAACCAATTAAACAGCACTGCTCCCAATAGAGATCCTTGTGGAGGACCCCTGTGTCTATAGTTTTGGTTGCCCTGTATCAAGGTATTGCAGAGCTGGAGGAGGATTGGTTGGGAGAGGTTAAACACACATACGCAGATCACCCATGTTAGCATTTCAGGATTGGGAAACTTGTGTATGTTTCATATTGTTGTATCCTAAGACTTCAGTGTAACTTTGTGTAGGACTACGATTATGTGTGTAGTTCCATTTTATTACAAAGACTTTGAAATAAAGATCGGGCACTTCAGATTAGCTCATGGTCAAAGGCGGGGTGTTGTGTGCTCGTGGGGGAAAAAGGATCTGTGCCTCTTTCAAGTGAACTAAATTGCCTGTTGGCTTTTTCTTTTTGGTTCTTTATTAAAGCATGTGACAAATTGTGTTTTTTGAGTGTGTATAATAACCTATTATTGAGTAGAACTGAATTTAGAGCAATCAAAACGGGAAATCCCATAATTATATGATTTCAGAAAAACAACCTGACAATTCTGGAAATGCTCCACAGAAAATCTAACAGCAAAAACTCCAATCTTAAGAAGAGCTTGTAATAAGAGCACTGCTCCATTAGTAAACAAAAGGGAAAATCAAGAAGGGACAGAATGTAGAAATTTATCTTTGGAGGAGATGGGGGAAAACCTGCTTCCTTGTCAATTTACAAAGGGTATTTGTGTGAGTTGCTAGGTTACTGTGGGCATATGAATGGAAAATAAAATTACTTGGCCATGACCCAGGTTCGAATCCCAATTTGTGCCATAGAAGATTTCTGGGTGACCTTGGGCCAGTCACAGAATTCACAGTGCTGTTGTGAGGATAAATTGGGAGGAAAATGATGTAAGCTGCTTGGGTTCTCATTAAAGAGAAAGACAGGGTATAAATGAAAATAATAAATAATAAAAAATTGAAATTTGTCTCAGGAGAGTTAGAAACATGGACAAGTTCGTTTTCCTACAGTTTCTTTTAAAAATTATTTCATTATGTGTCCCAATACTCTCTCCTCTTTACTTCTTCCTATGTTTTCTAGAATACTAAGCGAGAGATGAAAGTAGGTGAGATGAGTAGGATTTTTTTTTTTAACTTTGGCAGTCGGAAATGGGAATGCTCAAAAGTGCCCAACACAAAAACAGTGCATTTCAGCACTGAGGAACTGGCAGTCCCAGCAGTTGTGCTGATTTATTTACTAAAATATTGGAGCAGAAAGTGTCCACTTTTGGATAATTGCTGGAGGATGCACAGACTCCTCCATGACTATGACCCATCTTGTTTCATGATTGGTCTGTGAAGCAGAGTGACAACCAATGCCACCTTGTCTTGGTCATTTAAAAATTAGAGTCTTAATCGCTCCTGTTATTTGTCAGGGCTGATATCCAATCAAGCAACTCAGTATTTTTCATAATCTCTTGCATCCTCACAGGTCATCCCCCAGAGACCTGAAATTCTACTGTAGGCTTGTGTGGCTTGCTTTGCCTTCTTTTCAAGCAGTGACTTGCTCTTATGCAGGCTGAGGCCAAGGGTGAACACTGTCAGGAAAACCACTGAGATGAGATTGCTTTAACTAGTTTTGTTTTTTTTAACTAAGCAAGACATTCATTGAGAACTCTCCCTTTCACTAGCAGTTACAATTGCTCTAGTAATTCTCATGGGAAAGTAACAAAAGTGGGTGTAAAGAAACAAGGATGGATTAGTTTATGTGAGACAGTATCAAATGGACTTGTGCTTAATTTCTTTTTTCAAGTTTATTTTGTAAGAAATAACTTGCATATCACATCTTCAATTACTTTTTTGGTAGAGTGACATTTGCTTTAGCAGGAACTCCCGCTGACTTCATATTGTACAATCCTTGCTTCTAGTTACATTAACGTAAATAAAAGCCAGATAAACTATACTGCGAGTACACAATATGTGGCCCAGCGGAGCCATGTTGTGCAGCCCACAAACTCCTCCCACTGAGAGCCAGCTTTTTGACTCCTTTCCCCAGAGGAGGGGAAACTTCTCTCTATGTTCCAGAGCAAGGGCATGGTGAGAAATGTTGGGAGGAGTCAGAATGCTGTCTCTTGGCTGTTCTGGGCTGAGAGTTGGTGTTTTGATGCTATTCAAAGGAAAATTCTCTGTTGCGGTCCAGGGGATGCAAGGAGAAATTTCTCATGGGGCAGTGAGAATGTGGTATGTCAGTGTACCAGAAATCCTTGCTTGGGGAAACCCAATAGTCACACTGACTACATGTACAACTTCACAAAATACTTCCAAACAGAGCTTCCAGGGGTTGGGCGTGAAAAGCTGATTGAAGTTTAAGGGGTGGCATTTTGCTGTCCTTTGTTTTCTTCAGTTGGCCTAGTCTGGTTCTGGTTTTTGAGATTAGTACTTGCTTTTTGTGACATGCACACCATTAGGCAGGGGAGGGAAGGCACCCAAAAATAGACAAGGCGGACAATGAAAAGTATAGTGATTTAGAAACGACACTTGAGCTTAGCCAAAAGAATCAGCTGTGGTTTAGGGTGACATGGGGGAGAGGAAGCTGCGATGGAGGATTTCACTTTCAGCAACTGACCAGCTTAGTTACACAGATTTACTGCAAGCTTGTTCATTAGGCATGCTGGGAAAGTTTCTCTGACAATCGTTCACATCCTCAGAGTTACACTGCAGGACTTGGACCCTATCTGCTTATGTTAGAGATTTGCAGAGTGTTCCTCATTTACAATTTAACACTAGGTGTTAATTAGGTCTCTTTAGGCAGGATGTCTCTGTATTGTGTTCTGCACGTAGGCACTTGTGTCCTGGGAACCTTTAACTCCCAGTTTGGTGTAGTGGTTAAGTGCGCGGACTCTAATCTGGGACAACCGGGTTTGATTCCCCCACTCCTCCACTTGCCCCTGGCTGGATGACCTTGGGCAAGCCGTAGTTCTGATAAGAGCTGTTCTTGAAAAAGAGCCGTTTCTGCAAGAGCTCTCTCAGCCCCACCTCCCTCACAGGGTGTCTGTTGTGGGGAGGGGAATGGAAAGGAGTTTGTAAGCCACTCTGAGACTCCAGGTGAAGGGCGAGATATAAATCCAATCTCTTCTTCTTCTTCTTCCCCACAGGCCTATTCCCTTGCCTTCCTTCCCTCCTTCCCTCCTTCCCTCCTTCCCTCCTTCCCTCCTTCCTTCCTTCCTTCCTTCCTTCCTTCCTTCCTTCTTTTTATTTCTCCATGCTTTTTACCATTAATTCTTGTATTGTACTATGCAATGGTGCCTTCCAATAAATTCTGTTATTCGTATCAGTAACACTGTGGAGCTTGTGTCTTTCTACTGACAGTCATGTACAGAGGTCATTTCGGGGGGGATCGTGGGGGATCGCAGTTCCCCTGGGTGAGGTGCGGGGGTGGGGCACATGACGAAGCCCCGCCCCCTGCTTCCGGCCGCCCCGCTTCCGGCCCTCATTCAGCCAGGAGGAGGCAGGAGAAGAGGGAGGGTAAGTTGCTTCCTCCCTGCCTCTCCCCACCCCTGTCTGCCTGTGGCCAGGGAGGGCCTTCACGGGGCTTCCTTGCACTCCCGCCGGGACCATTGGGGGCGGGGTGTGTGGCCTCATGACACACGTCCGGTGATATCAGGGTGTGTGGCCTTATGACACACTTCCGGTGATGTCAGGGGGTGTGGCATATGCTAATGAGTTATGCTAATGAGTTCCCCTAGCTCTTTTTCTACGAAACGACCCCTGGTCATGTACCTGCTAGCATAATATGAACCCATTATAGCAGAAGCCTTCTAACATTAGGAACTGAGATTAGGAAAGTATGAGGAGACTTGTGGTATGTGTACTCTGTTGGAACTGTGAATGCCTCTGTATTCTCTGTGTTGAAGCATCCTGGATATGCAGCCCCTAAACAAGTAGAGCCACAAGGATATCACAACCTGCAAAGGTCTGCATCAACTGGTCTCCCAGAACTTGCCTTTTAAATAATACAAGCAGGGGATCTGTAAGGACTTGCAAGGGGGCATCACCACCATTGTTTCCATCCCTTCCCTGAAAGCCTGTTCTGGCCACCAGTTGGGATGCAAGTCCCAGTAACCCAAGGGTTCTCAGGTCACAGTCCAAAAGTCACAGTCCAAGGTACAATAATACAATCAAAGACAAAGTCAGAAGGCAGTTCAGGGTCAGGTGACATATTCCAAAAGCAGGGGTCATTTCCTGCAGGAGCGCACAGGAGTAGAGCTTTGGCAGTAAAGAGCCCAGGGGGCGGGCACATGCAACAAGCCCCACCCCCTGCTCCCAGCAGCCCTCAGTCAGAGCAAGAAGCAGCCAGGTAAGTTGCCGACCCCCCCCCCCCCTGCCTTCAGGTCCAAGCTCTCCCTCCTCTGTGAGGACAGATCTGCACGTTCCCCCCGCACACAATAGCTAGCATTTCCAACATAAATTTAAACAATTAGAGTCAAACTTAGCTAATATATCAGGCATAATATACTACCTATAAAACATCTTATAAATATTTTTCTTATATGAGATAGCTTTTGTGATTTTTATGGATTTTTTCCCAAACCTGTGACCATTGGTCTAACTCGATATTGTGACCCAAGTTTTGCACCCATTTTATCATAGCATCTTTAACAACTTCATCTTGGGTCTTATTTTCTAGAAGCAATACATAAATTTTTTGATAAGTTCCTCATCTGCATGCATCAATATCTTATCTGTTTCTAATATTTTATCATAAAAACCTGACAATTTATCTTTGCTGTATCTTGATTCCATTTGAATTTGCCACCATGTTAAAGTTTTATTGGTTTCAGTTCATTTTTGCTAGCTAATAAGTCTTTGTCTCTTAAAATTGTTTCTTCCTGTGCCAGGTTAGGGTTTGTAAAAGCGTCTAATGGGGCAACCCATTTAGGAATCTTGGTGTAAAAGTTGTTTTTAAACTCTTCCCATACCTTTAATAGAGAGGCTCTGATATGGTGATGTTTAAAGTAATGAGGATCGAAGCAGAGGGCGGGGTAAAGAAGGGGGCGGGGCTTCACCACGTGACTGCCCCGCCCCCTAGAGGTTCTCTTCCGGAGCTCCGTACCTGAGAGCTCCCCCCCGACTAGAGCCCTGGGCAACCCATTTAGGAATCTTGGTGTAAAAGTTGTTTTTAAACTCTTCCCATACCTTTAATAGAGAGGCTCTGATATGGTGATGTTTATTTGTGTGTCTCTGCTTTCCCGTACCATATATAAAAACACGCCAACCTAACAGAAGGTCATGACCTTCTAATTTCAGGAGTCTTGTATTTTCTAATGTGATCCAAAGTTTTATCTATGTCAGAGCCACAGCTGTGTAGTAAAGTAACCACTCTGGTAGTGCAAAGCCACCTCTCTCTTTGGTGTCTTGTGGGGCTTTAAGCTTAATTCTTGGTCTCTTAGCTTGCCAAATAAATGGTGATATCATTCTATCAACTTCTTTGAAATATTCCTGATTTTGAAGAATAGGTATTGTTTGGAATAGGAAGATCAGTCTTGGTAAAATGTTCATTTTAATGGTAGAAATCCTTCCCATTAGGAATAATTGAAGGTGTTTCCATTTTTCCAAATCTTTCATAATTTCATTCATCAATTCCATATAGTTATTCTCCATCAGAGAGTTACATCTATTTGTTATAGTTATTCCTAAATATTTAATCTTCTTATGAACTTCTAATCATGATGAATCTTGTAGCTGGTGAACCTGTGGATTTGTCATATTTTTTTATAACATTTTTGGGTTTTTTATCATTGATTTTAAGTCCTGCCACCTCTCCATAGTCTTGTAGATAGCTTATCAATAGTTTTATTGTGTTCAATGGATTTTCTAAGATGAATACTAAATCATCTGCAAATGCTTGAAGCTTATATTCTTTTTTTTAATGTAAGTCCTTTGATGTGTTTATCAGTTCTAATCACATCATTTAGGACTTCGAGCACAAAAATAAACAATAAAGGTGAAAGTGGACATCCTTGTCCGGTTCCTTTATGTATATCAATAGTTCATGATAAATCTCCATTAATGAGAACTTTAGCTTGTTGCTTGGTATAAATTGCTTTGATCATTTTATAAAATTCAGTACCAGCTTGGGCATTCAAAAGTAGTTCAAACATAAAATTCCAGCTGACATTGTCGAAGGCTTTTTCTGCATCTAAAAAGATTAAGGCCATTTGCTTTTCTGGGTGTGCTTCATAATATTCCAGAACATTTAAAATTTAAGATAGGGTTGCCAACAACCTGAAGAAAAAAAATGCACAGCCCTTTTAGCAGAAGCTTAATGGGATATTATTTACCAGGTGATATTGTTTACCGCTGTGCCATACAAAGCTTCAGTGGTCTCATTTCCACACATTAAGCCTTTGTTAAAAGAGCTAGACATTTTTTCCTCTGTTGTTGGCAACCCTATATGAAGGACTGTGATTGCATCCCTCTTAAAGGGCAGGATCATCCACAATGACGTCTGAGACCGATTTAGGCCCTGGTTACCTTGAGCTTGCCTATATGGATCTTTCTTTTATTTTTTATGGTACCTATGTCCAAGGGTCATTTCGTAGAAAAAGAGGTGCAGGAGCTCATTAGCATAACTCATTAGCATAACATTTGCATATGCCACACTCCCTGACATCACTGGAAGTGTGTCAGAAGGCCACACCCACTGCTCAGGCTCCACTGGACTATTTTGGATTTCTAGCTATTGGGGGGGGGGTTCCCCACACAGATCTGCCCTCACAGAGGAGGTAGAGCTTGTACCTGAATAAAACTTGGTCTTAAAGCTGCCACTGGACTGTTTTGGATTGCTATCTATGGGGGGGGGGCTTTGCAGCTTACCTGGCTGCTTCTTGTTCTGACTGAGGGCTGCTGGGAGCAGGGGGTGGGGCTTGTTGCATGTGCCTGCCCCCTGGGCTCTTTACTGCCGGAGCTCCGCTCCTGTACGCTTCTGCAGGAAATGACCCCTGCCTATGTCACCCTGAGGCCATGCAGATTCCCCCATCCAACCCATCTTGAGTAGTTTCACAGTTTATTTTTAAAAGGGGGGGGGAAATGAGATGAGTCAGTGGGAAACTGAGTGAAACAGACAGTTGCCAAAAAGAGAGAGAGAGAGAGAGAGAGAGAAAAGAAATCAGATTGTCAAGGCTCTGTAATGACTAGGAAGAGGATAAGGGAACTTTAGGACTTAATTTCCTGTTCCTGTTGCTCAGGCCCTGTGTGGATGATATTTCTGCTTCTGTCTCCTAGGTGATGGGTTGGGGGGTGGGAAAAGGGGGATGGAGCAGGTTGCTTCGAGAATACTAATGGCTTTTGAGCCCTGGACTAGCACAGAGGAACAGGGAGAGGCACGTGCTTCCTGCTGCTTGGGAGAGAAGTGGGGCAGGCGCTTTAGTAATGAGAGCATTCGTCTTCTTTTTGTTTTCAGTGTCAGGGACAAGATAACCAGCACGTCCCAGAATTAAAGAATGCTTTCGTTTCTGCATCCCTATAGTGATTCCTCCCCAGATAGCTATTTTTATTGCTTCTAGTTGAACCAACCACAAAAGTGAAATGGAAGACCCTTTCCAGATGATTTCTTTAGAGTTTTATCAATGTGAATCTATTACTTGGCTGTTGCACGGCATCCAGATGCCAGTACAAGTACTTCTGTTCTAGGAAAGTCGGGCCTTCTCATCATGCGCTGTCATTAAGGGTTGAGGAAATGTGACTTCTCACCCCACTTCTGTGGATAGACGGAGCATCGCAGTTGCTGCAGTGAGTGCTGCGATTCTTTGAGTGTTCTTGTCACGTCCCCAGGAGCCTATCACTTAAGGTCTGGGATGTTCAAACCAGTTTGGTAGTGGGGAAATCTCTGGTAGTGCCTTCATTCCTCTCTGGTAGCATGGGTGTGTACATAGAACAAAGACAACGAAACAACAACCTAGCTCTCTCTATCTGGTGTACTGACCCTGAGCAGCTTGTTTCCAGCAGCAGATGCCAAGCAGAGTTCACCAAGGAATAACAATTCCTCATCCAGGCCACTGGCTCTTGAACTGAAGCCTCCTTCGTTACCTCCGAACGTCCTGCCTGCAAGGGTTTGTGTGTAACTCTCTTGCAGGGTTCCTGGCATCTCCTGGGTTCCTGGTCCGATCGGATGCTTAGCTGTCCCTCACTGCTAGCTAAATACTAAACTAGCTGTCAAAGGCTAATTGACAGAGCAATCATAGTTAGATCACTTCCATCTAGATTGAGAACTGTCAAGGTCTGAGGACGTCACACTGGTGTTCCGACAGTTTCCAGCTGGCTGGTGTTAAGGCAACCGGTAATTTGCAGCAGGTGCTTGTTAACTACTAGCACTGTAGGTCTTCCCAGAGATGTAAAATTCCCAGAAATTTTGAAACTCGGAAAAAACCGGAAATTTTCTGAAAAATTGAAAAAAATTCTACATTAGCACTTCTTTTTTCCTTTCCAGATTGAAAGTCATTCTGTTGCTTTAGGAACATAAAATATGACTATGGACATTTTTACTTAGCATGAAATTATCACAACTAGCATATTAAACATATAGTGTATCCAAACAATTATTACAAACAGACAACCCACCCACATGCAAAAACAAAACTGAAACCTTTTTCTTTTCTTGTGACAACAGCACCTCCTAAAGGAAGACATGCATCTTGTTCTTGCATTGGAGAGTTCAGTTTGTAACCTAGGACTTGCTTGTCCTCAGTGCACAGAAATTAGATCAATCTGATACCATATGTATTTTTAAGAAATTATTAGGAAAATATTTGAACACCTTGTCTTAAAATATTTTATTCATCATGTTAAAATAAAATGTTCCATAATCAATTTTTTTTCCTTTTCTTTTTTCAATTTTTCCAATTTTTCTACTCCCAGACCCAGATTTCCCAGCTCCTGCCTGCTCTAACAGCAATAAAGAGTAAAGAGTCTACTTTATAGACTCTGGTAACCAAAACCCTATAAACTAGCCCCATGACAACACCTGGGATTTAAGGGGTTACCTGTTCTGGATGGTGTTGCACTCCCCTTGAAGGAACAGTTCTGTAGTCCTGGGGTGCTCTTGGACTATCTAAAGTTGGATAAGCAGCTGTGGCCAGGAATGTCTTCTACCAGCTTCAACTGGTTCTCCAGCTGTGGCCTTTCCTGGACAGAAAAAGACCTGATCGCCGTGTATGCCTTGGTTACATCCAGGTTAGATTACTGCAATGAGCTCTACATGGGGCTGCCCTTGAAAAGTGTTTGGAAAGTTCAGCTGGTATAGAACACTGCAGCCAGGCTGTTGACTGGAGTGGGTCATAGGGACGAGATCACTCAAGTCTTAGCCCATCTACCCTGGCTTCCGGTTTGTTTCTGGGCACAATCCAAGGCGCTGGTCTTGACTTTCAGAGCCTTATATGGGTTGGGATCAACATACCTGAAGCACTGCCTACTCCCTTATCAGTCTGCCTGACCCCTGTGGTCATCTTCAGCAGGTGGCAACTGGGGAGAGGGGCTTCTTGGTCATGGCACTAGATCTCTAGGGCTCCCGCCCCAGGGAGATGCGCCTGTGGCGCATCTCCCTGGGGCGGGAGCCCTAGAGATCTAGTGCCATGACCAAGAAGCCCCTCTCCCCAGTTGCCACCTGCTGAAGATGACCACAGGGGTCAGGCAGACTGATAAGGGAGTAGGCAGTGCTTCAGGTATGTCGATCCCAACCCATATAAGGCTCTGAAAGTCAAGACCAGCGCCTTGGATTGTGCCCAGAAACAAACCGGAAGCCAGTGTAGATGGGCTAAGACTTGAGTGGTCTCGTCCCTATGACCCACTCCAGTCAACAGCCTGGCTGCAGTGTTCTATACCAGCTGAACTTTCCAAACACTTTTCAAGGGCAGCCCCATGTAGAGCTCATTGCAGTAATCTAACCTGGATGTAACCAAGGCATACACGGCGATCAGGTCTTTTTCTGTCCAGGAAAGGCCACAGCTGGAGAACCAGTTGAAGCTGGTAGAAGACATTCCTGGCCACAGCTGCTTATCCAACTTTAGATAGTCCAAGAGCACCCCAGGACTACAGAACTGTTCCTTCAAGGGGAGTGCAACACCATCCAGAACAGGTAACCCCTTAAATCCCAGGTGTTGTCATGGGGCTAGTTTATAGGGTTTTGGTTACCAGAGTCTATAAAGTAGACTCTTTACTCTTTATTGCTGTTAGAGCAGGCAGGAGCTGGGAAATCTGGGTCTGGGAGTAATGTTTCCAGTGTGACGCTGAACAGATTATTATTGAACTAAGTAAATGCAATCATTAGGGTGTACAAGGGTCTGGTGTGCTTTGTTGAAATAGTGGAGAGATCAGATATCTCCTTTCTCATTTGGAAGATCCTGGCTAGTAGAATGAAACCCCCACCCCCAAAGTTGTTCATTTAGACGAAGGATTGGTAGCTTCAGAAGAGAGTGCTGTGGGAACAGGTAAACCTAGTAAACCAAACAATCCTGTGGAAGGTTGTAGTGCAGAAAGCTTCCTGTATGAAAGGCAGGGGTCAGTGGAAGAGTTGTGCTGAAAGTGTACCTCACGAGGTGAAGCAGGACAGGAAATGGGCTTCCTAAACATCTGTGGAAAACAGTCCTTTTGATACTTACATACCAACTATCTATATATCTAATTCCCAATATGCCCCCTCCGTGTGGATATCTAAATCAGCACATCTTGGGGGGCAGGGAGGTTTTCCTGCACATTTGGGGCAATACCCAGATGTACAGAAAAATCTGAAAACTTGGAAAAAATATGTGGGGGATATTTAAATCCCCCCCAAAGAAAACTCTGAGAAAGGCAGGGAGAATGGCAGGGAGGGAGAGGAGGTGGGAGAAGGTTTGGCCGGCGGCTATAAGCCACTCAGGCCTCACCAGCGCCTGGGGGGGAGGAGGGAGAAAGTTTGGCGGGCTGAGCTCAGGCCTCGCCACCGCTGCTGAGGGGGAGGGGGGAGGGAGAAGGCTTGGAGGGGCACTTGTGGCTGCTTCCTTCTCCTCCCATGGAACTTCTCCCCCCCATGCGCAAGTATCGCGGGTCCCCCTTCTTGTTTTATATATTTTACAGATACCTACCAACTTCTTGATGCTAGGTAGATTGCCATAATTGTAGATCCATCTGTCTGACTTTGGCTCCTTCTCCCCCTCCCCCCCCCACCTTAGCTTAAAAGAGAAGTTTGGGGCTGTTTGCGAAGTAAAAGAAAAGCAAATGGAAGGAAATTGTTCTTTCAGATCCTGAGAAGATACTCTGTTTCAAAAGTAGACAATTCAGGTCTTCAGAAATCCCAGACAACTGGGCACCCGAACCTTTTTTGTGCTGGCATCTAAAAATCTGATCCCACGGCCCTGCACAGCCCTGGTGCCTGAAAATGTAATACTGGCACTTAGGAACTGGAAATACTTTTTCAGCCCAGTAAACTGATACTTGAGCATCATAATAGTAGATAAATAACTATAAAGTAGTTGGCTGTTAAGAAAAGAGCTTTATGCACTCACAAAGGTAATATAAAATCGGTGCGCTGTGTACATGGGGGGTGGGAGAGAGAAGAATGTTGGCTTGCGTATGTATGAATATAGAAATGAGCTAATGTGCAGTCTTAGATGTGGGCCTTCATACAAATAAAGGCTCCTTTGCCCCTGCTTTAGCCAGTAGGTCACCTTCTGGAATTCCTGCCTGAGAATGAGAGAGAATCTAATCTGGTATCATCCAGCAACTTTTCCCAAAAGATCATAACTTCTCTGATGGTTAATTTATATTCACCAGTTGAAATCTTTTCCTTTTTTTAAAACTACACTTACTATAGTTTCAGTATAAAATCATTGGCTAGCTGTTTTTCCGCTCGGTAGATTCAAAAAAATGTAGAGGATGAGCAGGATTTATACTTGGAGAGACTGAGCAGCTAACAATCTCTTTCCTGTCCTCTCCCCACAACAGATACCCTGTGGGGTTAGATGGGGCTGAGAGAGCTCTGGGAGAACTTGTGACTGACCCAAGGTCACCCAGCTGCCTGCATGTGGAGGAGCAGGGAATCAAACCCAGCTCTCCCAGATTAGAGTCTGTTGCTCTTAACCATTACACCAAACTGGCTCTCTGTATTACCTGATTCAGTTTTATGTTGGCAGTTGCTACTTTCTAAGTGCCTTGCCAATGTGATTTCTCTCTGCAAAAAAGGCCAAATGGCTGGTCATGCTCTTGGCCTCTCCTTGTCTCTTTTCACAGGAAGAAAATATTCCGCTTCATTCTGTCTTCCCCATACTGATCAAGGCAAGATAGGAAGGGCATTTGATTAATGGGGATCTGCAGTCCTTGCTTCCCCCCCCCTGCAGTTCTGCTGAGTTTTGTTCTCTGTCCTTTCTGCTCATTTCAAATGCTTTTAGGTGTACACTTTACAACAAAGACCCATCATATATTGTTCACATATTCAACTAATACCTCTAAAACACTGTCTGTATTATTTGGGGGGAGGAGATTATCTTAATGCTGTATGGAGCAAAAAATAAACCTGGCTTGCTGAGAAGAGTGGAAGGATCAGTGCGGGCTTGGGAGGAAAATGTTGGATTAGGAATAACTGTTACGGGAAAGGACCCACAAGGACTCATGAGGGAGGGGAGATCCCATCCCCCCCCCTGGCCATCTCTACATGGGGCTGCCCTTGGTGCAACTCCGGAAGCTGCAGCTGGTGCAGAATGCGGCGGCCAGGCTGTTGATGGGCCTCCCCAGGTGGGAGCACATCCAGCCGGTGCTTAAGACTCTGCACTGGCTCCCAATAGCATTCCGGATTCGCTTCAAGCTGCTGGTTTTGACCTTTAAAGCCCTTTATGGTCAGGAACCGGCCTACCTGAGGGACCCCCTTTCCCCACATGTTCCCCAGAGGGCACTGAGATCAGGATCCCAAAACCGCCTGGCCCTCCCTGGCCCTAAGGAATTCAAGTTGATGGTAACCAGGACCAGTGTTCCCTCTAAGCTGAGTTAGTGTGAGCTAGATTGGTTGTGTTTTAATTGATGTTTTATATTTTATTGTGAATGTATACTGCTTGTCAGTTCTTGGAAGCCGCCCTGAGCCTGCCTAGCAGGGAGGGCGGGGTAAAAGTGAAACAAACAAATAAATAAATCACCGGCTTGCCTCCCACTTCTCCATTTTCTCCCTACAACCACTGCCACTTTCTGCTGGCTGCCGTGTTTTTGTGTGCTTGACTTCTGGCTTTGACGTTTAGAGGTTTGCACATGTGCAGATGCCAGTATCAGTTTTTTTGGGGGGAGGTTACTCCCAAATTCGTATTTTTTAAGCTGACCGTTTTATTATTAGATATAGAAGTCTTACAAGTGGAGAACCGCAAGAATGCCGTGTTTTTGTGTGCTTGACTTCTGGCTTTGACGTTTAGAGGTTTGCACATGTGCAGATGCCAGTATCAGTTTTTTTGGGGGGAGGTTACTCCCAAATTCGTATTTTTTAAGCTGACCGTTTTATTATTAGATATAGAGGTGTTACAAGTGGAGACCCGCAAGAAACTTGCGGGATGGTTATCTCATTCGTCACACCTTTGCTTCCTCTCCTCACCCCCTACCTCTCTCACACTATTTCTCCCCTCTAACCCTTTTCTTACTCTCTATTTCTCCTCCATGCATGTGACTTCCTCTCTCTTTCTGACCTGTCATCTTTCTCTTTGTTTTTCTGCCTCCCCACTTCATCACTCTTTCTCTCTCTTTCTGCCCCCACCCCATCATTCTTTCTTTCTGCCCCCATCACTCTCCCAGTCTCCTGCCTGCTTCCTCCCCCACTCCGCAGAGCAGCAGCAGCAGTGGTAGCAGTGCTCCTAGCCACCCACCTGCTTCCTCTCCCCCCCCACAGCAGCAGTGGAAGTGGTCTGGGAATCAGAACGGATCTCCCAGCTACAGAGATCAATTCACCTTAGGGCTGCCAGCTCCAGGTTGGGAAATCCCTGGAGATTTGGAGGTGGAGCCTTGGGACAGTGAGGCTTGGGGTGGCAAGCAGCCTCAGCAGGGTATGATGCCATAGACTCAACCCTCCAAAACAGCCATTTTATCCAGGGGAACTGATCTCTGTCACCTGGACAACAGTTGTAATTCTGGGTGACCTCCAGTCCTCACCTGGAGGCTGGCAATGGTGGTTCTCGTGGAGAAAATGGCTGGAGGGTGGAGTCTATGACATTACACCAGTCCAAAGTTCCTCCCCTCCTCAAATCCCACCCTCTCCAGGCCCCACCCCTCAAATGTCCAGGAATTTCCCAACCTGGAGTTGGCAACCCTATTTCCTTCCCACCCAACAGCCAACCTACCTTTATCTGCCTCTCTGTCTTTTGCTTTCCATCTCCACCCCCCAGCCTCTACCTAGGAAAATTACAGTCTCTCTCCACAGTGGGGAC
>NW_015165955.1:66931-67312 GCF_001447785.1 Gekko japonicus
CTCCCCGGCGTCTGATCGTGCTGGGGAGAAAACGCGGCGCGGCCAGGGGATCCGTGGGATCCCGCCGCGCCGTGTCAACTTTGACGCGGCTTTGAACAGCCACGGTTTGTGCCGCTTTTTCCCCTGCGTGTGGCAGGGGCCATTGTAGGAAAAGCTGTTGGGGGAGAGTGAGCCCCCTGTTGGTGGAAATAAGTATCCACACAGAAAAAAACTCTGGCTAATAGAATAAGGATATTATAATTGGAAGATCTGTAGAAACCAGGAGTCATTTCGTAGAAAAAGAGGTGCAGGAGCTCATTAGCATAACTCATTAGCACAACTTATTTGCATATGCCACACACCCTGACATCACCGGAAGTGTGTCAGAAGGCAAAACTCACC